>NC_142930.1:149220232-149277732 GCF_046866305.1 Octopus bimaculoides
GTCCGCTTAAAACTGTGTGGTGACCACAACTGAGAGCAATAGTCTAGGCGGCTCAGAACAAATGTCTTCCATAGAATCAACATGACTTTTTGATCCCTTGTACGGAAAGTCCTCAGTATCCACCCTGCCAGTTGTCTGCACCTTGGTGTCAACTTGACAATGTGCATGTGAAATGATGCATCACTACACATGTTGATGCCCGGATCTCTTATTGTTTGTGGTTCTGGGATTGCAGTACCTCCAGGCCCTGTGTATGCCAGTTGGGAGGTACTTCTGGTCTTGTAGCGCAGTACTTGAAATTTTTTTGCATTGAACTGCATATTATTTTGCTGTGCCCACTCATATATTGCATTTAGGTCATTCTGCAGGCTTACAATATCATCAGGATTCTTTATTGCCTGAGATATCTTCGTGTCATCAGCATAGCTAGTGACAGTGGCTCTCCGAGTGACCGTGGGCATGTCCAGAAGGGCCACTATGAACGGTAGTGGCCCCAGAACAGTTCACTGTGGAACACCGCTCAATATTTGCGTTTCCCTAGATAGTTCTCCATTGGCTGAAACTGTCTGACTTCTACCATTCAGGAAGTCATGCAGCCACTCTCCTAATTTACCAGCTATGCCAAGGTTTCGCAGCTTGTGACATATCAAGCCATGATCAACTTTGTCAAAGGCTTTTGCAAAGTCGAGATATATCACATCAACATTTGAATGGTCAAGTAGCTGCTTCAGGACCCAGTCATAATGCTGCAAGAGCTGCGTGAGGCAGCTTTTACCTGGACGGAAACCATGCTGGGTCTCATTCAGCAAGTCATTTTCTTCTAGGAACGCAATCAATCTCCTTCTGACAATTCGTTCCATGACTTTGCTAATATGTGAAGTCAGAGAGATGGGCCTGTAGTTTCCAGCCTCTGCTCTGCTTCCACCTTTATATATATATATATATATATATATATATATATATATATATATATATATATATATATATATATATATATATATATATACGTATACATATATGTACATATGTATATATATATATATATATATATATATATATATATATATACGTATATATATATATATATATATATATATACGTATATATATATATATATATATATATATATATACGTATACATATATGTACATATATATATATATATATATATATATATATATATATACGTATACATATATGTACACCCACACACACACACACATATATATATATATATATATATATATATATATATATATACGTATATAAATATATGTATATATATCCATACATATATATATATACATTTGTTACTGCCCATGTATTTGTGCCGATGTTTGTGTAAATTTGCCTGTATCTGTGCCTAAATTGGTTTTTGTATGTTGTGTATGTGCATGTATGTGCATGTATGTGCATGTATGTGAGTGTACAAATTTAGACTCAGGTGCATATTTATGGGTGGTATAAATATGCGTGTGTGTCTATTATTCTTGTTAATGTCTGATTATGTCAAATAACTTTTGTTTTGATTTAGAACTGGAAGTGTCTTCTTTACAAACTCGCACGCCCTCCCCCAACACACTCAAGCGCTTACACGTACACGCACACACACGCGCATAGATACATACTTATGATGGCGGTAACTTGATTTCCAGGAGTGCCATCGTTTAAGCATTCTCGTAACAATGAATAGCACGGATTGGCTTTTCATTTCTTATTTCGTTATTGCCCAGAAGGGGCTAAACATAGAGGGGACAAACAAGAACAGACAAAGGGATTAAGTCGATTACATCGACCCCAGTGCTAAACTGGTACTTAATTTATCGACCCCGAAAGGATGAAAGGCAAAGTCGACCTCGGTGGAATTTGAACTCAGAACGTAGTGACAGGCGAAATACCAATAAGCATTTCACCCGGCGTGCTAACGTTTCTGCCAGCTCGCCACCATTTCTGCTAGGGACATAACACTCATTTATACAGATGTGGGCAAAAGATGTCCGCCTCACGCTTACCATCTGCGCTGATACTTCATTCCACCATTTCCATCATGGAGCTCTTCATTAAGTGTGTTTTTTGACTATTGCCAATCATAATATGGAACACATATTCGAAAGATGTTATTAGAGATATTACTGGAGGTGTTAACAGAGATGTTAAATACGGAACAATGCCTGTGCCAGAAACCTTTCAAAGAGAGAAAAGACCTTGCACAAGGCCAAACTTTACCTCTAAACAACTTACGCAATTGTGTGCCCCACAAAATAATAATAATAATAATAATAACTACATCAAAAGATGTAAACTAGTGTTTTTCAAATATTTTTTTTTTCTCATTGACCCCATTGATTCCTGTTTCATTTAGATAGATCTCCTTGGCCATTTGATGTTTAAAATAATCTTAGGCGCTGGTGTGGCTGTCTGGTAAGAATAAGCGCAGGCGTGACTGTGTGTAAGAAGTTTGCTTCCAAACCGCATTGTTCCGGGTTCAATCCTACGATGTGGCACATTGAACAGGTGCCTTCTACTAAAGCCGACGAAAGCCTTGTGAATAGATTTAGCAGACGGAAACCGTCATATATGTATATACATATAAATATATATACATACTAGCAGTAATACCCGTCGTTGATAGGGTAATTACTTTAACTTTTTCTCGGGAGCCACTTTCAAAGTGTTATTATATATATATATATATATATATATATATATATATATATATATATATATATACATATATAGATTTATTCCTCCTGTATGTGTGTATTTTATAAAAAAAGATCAAGTAATAATTGAAGTAGAAAAAAGATCATTTTCATACACGAAATTCTGTTTGTTTATTATATGACAATAATAAGTGAGTTGCATGTGTTATTTTATATATCAGAATAGTAATGGCAATTATATGGTACACAAGGCTTTGGTCGGCACGGAGCTGTAATGAAAAAAAAATTGCCCAATGTGCCGTACAGTCGGACTAAACCAAGGTAACATGATTGGAAAGCAAGCTTCTCAACCACACAGCCACACAGAGATACATTTTGGATAATATACCCCTTGATACAATATGCTTAACAAAAAGATAATAGACAATCGATAGACAGACAGATAGATAGATAGATAGATTGATAGATAAATAGATAGATAGATAGACAGACACACAGATAGATAGGTAGATAGATAGGTAGTTAGTTAGTTAGGTAGGTAGGTAGGTAGGTAGATAGATAAATAGATAGATAGATAGATAGATACATACATACATACATACATACATAAATACATACATACAAAATTACTTCCGCGCCAACATAGATACACACACACACGCACACACATACACACACACACACATATATACACACACATAGGCGGCGAGCTGGCAGAAACGTTAGCACGCCGGGCGAAATGCTTAGCGGTATTTCGTCTGCCGCTACGTTCTGAGTTCAAATTCCGCCGAGGTCGACTTTGCCTTTCATCCTTTCGGGGTCGATTAAATAAGTACCAGTTACGCACTGGGGTCGATATAATCGACTTAATCCGTTTGTTTGTCCCCTCTGTGTGTAGCCCCTTGTGGGTAGTAAAGAAATAACACATACACACACACACACACACACACACACACACACATTTATATACCACTGCAAATCACTAACACCATCTAGCAAGTTCTACTAACAATAGAACATACCATCACATATGAAGTATTCTAGTATTATTTCTCTCCTTTGTAAAATTCACTCGTTTATGTATATGTGTGTGTGTGTATACATGCATGTATCTATGCTTGTATGTAAGTTCGAATGCAAGTACATTGTAATATATATATATATATATATATATATATATATATATATATATATATATATATATATATATATATATATATATATCCTAGACACATATATATATAATATTTACATATGATCTTATTTATGTATGTATCGTATTTATATACGCACATACACACACACACATACATACATACATACATATATATAATGTATATGTATATATGCATATGTATGTATATATATGTGTGTGTATGAATATATATATATATATATATATATATATATATATATATATATATATATATATATATATATATATATATATATATATATATATATGTGCATATGTATGTATGTATGCATGTGTGTATGTATGTCTGTCTATGCACGCACATAATGCGCACACCTATACATAGAAGAGAAAATTTGTTAGATAAACAAGTACGTCATGAAATATCAAATCTGAGCAATAGCCTGGGGTGATCATGAAACTAATGCATAACTCCGAATTTCTTAGAGTCAAGCGAAGCTATTACAGTTAAATTTTCGTCTGGATCTTGTTTCTTGCAGCTAGGTGAACGTAAGTAGTTAGAATATCGTGTTCTGCCCAGAGACACAAGAAAACTATGAACATACATCCCATAAGGTTTTATCGGATGTTAGGTTTAAATAGCTTGGTAATGTGTGTTGCATGAATGTAAGAACAGATTGACAAAGATTTATTCACTCGTGCAGTAAAACCAATGATTAGCAAACGTGAGTCCATCTCCACTTTTGTGCGGCTTCCTAGAAATAGCAATGTAATCTTCCTCAAATCTCTGTCGTTTGACTTTAAAATGGTTAAGGAAGTTTGGAGGATGTAATCCTGGGGAGACTATGTTTAAGTAAGTAGGCGGGATGATCATGGCTGGAGTACCTCTGATCATCTTTATTTACAAGCATGGCTGACCTGGGTTGAAACAAAAACGTCAGAACAGTATCATAGTATCTTTGTTGTCTCTTTGTACTCCTTCCACCTCTACTGTAACGATTTTTCTTTTTATCTTGAACTAGTAAGCTGTTTACCACGTCGCGTAAAATCTATCTTCTTCATGCACGTTTCTTTGCTAACAACTGTTGCATTTCCTCCTGCTCACCCTAGCACTAAAACTTCGGGGGTATTCTGGTTTAAGCATCCAATATAACTTCAAATAGCTTTTCGTATTTTTTTGAAATTTTCAGAAAATTTTTGCGAATGTGTGTTCTACACGCAGAAATTCATACAGTTACGCAATTTGATTCAACAGTATTATCTGATATGAGGTAGATCGGATCATTTTTGTAGCAAGTATTGCAAATGTCTAGGAATAACCTCTGATACATCAGGAAAGGTGCTATTCTGTAACTCTATGTATGTATGTATGTATGTTTGTATGTCCTTATTCAGTTTATTTTAAGATTTCTTGTCAAAAGAGAAAGAACCGGTTTCTAACCTACATCCAAAGTTCCTTCATTGGAATTTCAACATCAACAACATTATTTTTGTTTGTTTTATGTATGTATGTATGTATGTATGTATGCATGCGCAGATTTGTATGTTTTATGTATGTATTTACATGCATAGAGTTACATATCTTGGCATGCTCATATACACTTCAATGATAAAATTAATACGTTACGTGTTGCATGCAACATTTGAGGCCTCGTGCCTCCAGTAGAAAAGATTTATTAAAGTTGAAAAAGTGTGACACACTGATATTCACATTTATTTTATTAGATATGTTTCATTTTGGGGAGACTTAATTTCAGTTAAAGTGCATTATATATATACATACATATATATATATATATATATATATATATATATATATATATATATATATATATATATATATATATATATAATTAACATAATATGGTAAAAATTCGATATTAATTAATATCAATTTAATACCAGGAAACTAGCACATTAAAAGAATCAGAAGGTTCATGAAAAAATTTTTTGGGAGATCCTAAAAAGATTATAGTACTTGTGTATATAAGATTGACCAGTGACCGGTCTGTCAATATGCTAGAAGAAGCTCACTTAAAAAATTCTCAAATACGGATTCAGCGGAGCAAAAACAGGCGGGCTAGACCAGTGAAAATTGTACATACCTGACTGGTCAATCTTATATACACAAGTATATATGCGTGTGTGTGTGTGTGTGTTTGTGTTTGTGTGCGTGCGCGCGCGTGTATGTGTGCGCGCGTGTGTGTGTATGTGTGTGTGTGCGTATGTATTAAAGAAAGCAAAATATAAAGCCAAAATGATAGTGTTAAGTATGTTGGCGACAGGAATATCTGTCAAAGAGACATGGTTAAACGAAGTTGTACATCCTCTCGCTCTTGCTCTCTCTTTTATTATTACTTCCTCTGCCACCATCAGCATCACTACTTTTAATAAAACATCATCAACTCTCCTTAAATTTCTTTGTCACTTTTTCTTTCATTTTCTTTCTCTTTCTCTCTTTATATATCTCTCTCTCTGTCTCTCTGCCTTCGCCACCCCCTCACCGTCTCTACGCCTACTATTAGTCTCACCCCCATCATGAGTTACAGTAGGAGTGTCATTGAATAGTGAGAAAGGGGCTCTAAGTGTGACACACTGACACACATAAATTAGTATTCGTATTTATTATATATATATATATATACATATATACATATATATATATAAATATATATATATATATATATATATATATATATATATATATATATATATATATATATATATATATATATATATATATATATATATATATATATATATATATATATATATTATATATTATATATATATATACAGAGATAGATCGGTAGACAGATATAACTACAATTTAACTACTAACTAAAAATACTGTTTTCCATAACCCAATTTTTTCCGATTAAAAAGCAACTTATTCTTGTACTGCATACATCCATTTATATTTCATGTAATTTCCAAATTTCCACTATCTATGAAAGCTGTATCAACAACAAGGTTTCTATTACCATCTCACTTCACATTCCTTCACTTCTGCTGCTGATACTCGGGGGAAACATTAGGATAACATCATATAGCCCGAAGTTTCTAAGTCCACACACCATAACGCTGCCATGAACTTAAGTGTGTATGTTTGTATGTGTGTGTAGATGTATGTATGTTTGCACATACACACTTATATATATATATATATATATATATATATATATATGTAATATACGCACGCATATATATATATATATGTATATATATATATATATATATATATATATATATATATATATATATATATATATATATATATATATTTCTGAAGCAATTGTTGGTGTTACATCAAACGATATTACATAAAAGAAGAAACGGATTACGCTGCCGATCGTGGTAGGTATCTGATCCTATAAACTATGTTATTGTGAAGGAATTCAAGATCCTTTGATAAAAGGATCCTTTATGCCAAACCTATATAACCCAGTTATATTTCAAACACATTTTTTCTTCTTTCAAGAATAACTGTGATTCAATTTAAGTGATGATTATCACAACTTTTTCGCTTCGGAACAACTTATAAAAACTCAGCTTTCCTCACATGTAATACTAGCAAAGCCAAAATTGTTGCCACTTCTCACTTTCTATGTATTTTTGGTAGTCTTACTTTCCAAGGCGGGAGGCGCAATGGCCCAGTGGTTAGGACATCGGACTCGCGGTCATAGGATCCTGGTTTCGATTCCCAGACGGGGAAAAAAACACCTAAAGCTCCACGAGGCTCCGGCAGGGGGTGGTGGCGAACCCTGCTGTACTCTTTCACCACAACTTTCTCTCACTCTTACTTCCTGTTTCTGTTGTGCCTGTTGTTCGAAGGGCCAGCCTTGTCACACTGTGTCACGCTGAATATCCCCGAGAACTACGTTAAGGGTACACGTGTCTGTGGAATGATCAGCTACTTGCACGTTAATTTCACGAGCAGGTTGTTCCATTGATCGGATCAACTGGAACCCTCGTCGTCGTCGTCGTAAGCGACGGAGTGCCAACAACAACTTTCCTAGGCTATAACAACGGTTATTTTTGTTTTTGTTGTTGTAGTTTAGCTCCTATGGGGAAAACAGATGAAGCTGACTTCTTTATATAATGTCATTCTCTTTTTTTAAACGGAACGGTGGGACCTGTAAGAAATTTTGACGATGTGGTTAAAGTTCGAGTGACTGCAAAAATACACTTTCCTTGTTTCGTTTCTATTTACAGCAATAAATTGGAAACATGGAGAGAAATTAATTTTCATTATTACTAGAACAGTTAAGGCAGCGAGCTATCAGAATCGTTAGTACGCCAAGCAAAATGCTTAGCGTTATTTCGTCCGTCTTTATGTAATGAGTTCAAATTTCAACTGCTTTACGTCCTCAGTTCAAATTCTGCCTTTCTTCCTTTCTTCCTTTCTGGGTCGTTAAATTAAGTACCAGGGAGACACTGGGCTCAGTATAATCCGCTCCCCCAAAATTTCAGGCCTTGTGCCTATAGTAGAATGGATTATTACTAGAATAATGAAGGCAATGAGTTGGCAAAATCGTTAGTACGCCGGGCAAAATGCTTAGCAGTATTTCGTCCGTCTTTATGTTCTGAGTTCAAATTCTGCCAAGGTCGACTTTGCTTTTATCTTTTCCAGGTCGATGAAATAAGTACCAGCCAAGCTCCGATGTGTCTTTAGTAGACAGGATTATTATTAATGTTGGCGAGCTGGTAGAATCGTTGGCACGCCGGGCAAAATGCTCAGCAATATTTCATCCGTATTTATGTTCTGAGTTCAAATTCCACCGAGAGCGACTTTACCTTTCATCCTTCCGAGGTCGATAAATTAAGTTCCAGATTTTTTATCGCTACATATTAAATCCTTGTCTGCTTTTAAATTTACCATGTATGAACGCAGACATGACTGTGTCGTTAAGAAGTTTGATCCAGAGTTAAATGTTCCGGTTTCAATCCTACTGCTAAGAGATAGTAGACATTAACTCAACGCCCCATTTTAATACTGAAAAAGGTCATCTTCGATGTAATACAAAATATGCGCTAAACACAAATTTACTTATAAAAATATAACTCAAAGATGCTTACTGAATATCACTAGGATAAGCTCAATAACAAATGTAGTTACATCAGTAGTTTAAAAAAGGAATTGGTAATATTCACATGTATTTATGTAAGAATTTCAAAGCGCAAGCGAAGAAATGGAAAACAAACATTAAGTTCTCGGGAGAAGAAAGAAAATGGAAAAAATTATATCTCAATCTTTAATGATATCAACAAGGGAAAGACACACACACACAAAAGAGTGATAAATACTACAGAGATAAGTGTAACTGAAATAACCGAATACCTGTAATAGTGTAACTGGTCTATATCGTAAAATATTCGTAGTTATGAAGAAAGCGAGAACATAACACAGTACAACTCCACCGTTAGACAATTTCATCAAGAACTTGATAAAATTAAACTAAATGCAGTACCAACAACATGGAAAGTAGTATCATAGGAAGATCTTTGGAAAGAGAAGGAATCAATACGGACGCGCTTGTTCTCAACAACAGTTGTTGGAAGGCATAACAGCTCAACGAATTGTCTAGAGGCAACACAAAACGAACAAGAGTAATACACAAACAAATAAAATCTCAAATTTGTGGTGGAAATACATATAACTACAACTCATCTACTTAAAGGCGGATGTTGTGTTAAAACACAGAGTGCTGCACTATTTACCATGAGAGACCATCTCACCTGGACTTGTGGAGAAATATGTCTGCTACCGCTGCCGGGACTACCGGACCTCCTGATCTCAGCCTCATCAGGCCTTGTCAATGTCAGCCTCCCGAAGCTAGAGATAGCAGCGATTCCTCCGTCAGCGATATACATTAAAATCTCAGTGCTTGGAATCGCAAATAATTAATTGCAACAGAAGCAGTATAAATAGTAAAAGCTAATGTGTGTATTGTGTTGGCACTCCATCGCTTACGACGTCGAGGGTTGCAGCTGATCCGATCAACGGAACAGCCTGCTCGTGAAATTAACGTGCAAGTGGCTGAGCACTCCACAGACACGTGTACCCTTAACGTAGTTCTCGGGGATATTCAGCGTGACACAGTGTGACAAGGCTGGCCGTTTGAAATACAAGTACAACAGAAACAGGAAGTAAGAGTGAGAGAAAGTTGTGGTGAAAGAGTACAGCAGGGTTCGCCACCATCCCCTGCCACAGACTCGTGGAGCTTTAGGTGTTTTCGTTCAATAAACACTCACAACGCCCGGTCTGGGAATCGAAACCGTGATCCTATGACCGCGAGTCCACTGCCCTAACCACTGGGCCATTGCGCCTCCACAGCTAATGTTTATTCCCCACTTAAAAGTGGAAGATGTGTAAAAACTCAGAATACTGCGTTATTTATCAAGGGAGAACCTCTCATTTGAAATTGTGGTGCATATAATCACTTGCGTTTATACGGCTAGCAGGAGATAATAGTTTGCTATCTCCTACCGGAACTACCAGATCACTGCCTTCCCTCACCTGACTGGCTTACACATCGAAAAATCTACCTTAATCTACATGACTAAAGAATCTACAGACTTACTATAGACCCATAACCGGCTTTCTACAGTTAAATGTAAACTTAACTTCTATAAAAACTTAAATCAGGAATCCCAAATTATTGAGCTTCAGACCAGTTTGATCTCTTGATATTGTAGCACATAGAAAGAATAAATTATAAAATTTTATTCTTATTTTATGGATTATCGCAGTAAGCTGGGTGTTTTTGCATTGTGTACGTATTATATATGCAAAATACAATATATTGTAATGTACTAATTAAACTGTATTATGTATTTTATTGTATTTTCTTGTGCGCGTGACATCCCTTCTCCATGTTCTGTGGAAATATTATCTTGCAGGAAACCTGTTCGTGGTGCAAAAGAGGTGTCAGACCGCTGACAGAAAATATAAAAATATCTGTAAACGTTTCACTTTTAAAGGAGCAAGAAGTATAGTGACTAAATGGCAAAGAATTTTGCAATTGCAAACGAAAGACGGAATTTAAAGGAAAAAAAAAAAGAAAGCTAAGAAGCAAAAAAAAAAGAGAAAAAGAAAATATAAGCTCAACTCAATGATAAGAATATGCAGAGGGGAATGTCTCGCGTCAATCTTTTTCCGTTTGGCGCTCAGAACTTTATGTGAAACCAGACTGAACTCGATACAAATGTTATAGAAGCACCGTGCATAAGTTTTAAGCTGCATATGATAAACAATTTGAAAATACTGCTATAGACTACATCAGGAACTGATATGAGAATCGGATTAGGCAAAACGCCGCAAGACAACGTTGAATTCCATGTTAGGTAAAGAAACAGGCATAAATGGATTAGACAAAATATGGATTTAAATTTACTTTACAATTAATGCCCTAAAGTTAGTACAATACACAAACGAAAGAAAAGGCTGGAAAGAAATAATATAAATACATTAGTTTAATACTTAAAATAGAGCTAAACGCAAAATTGAAAAATGAAATAATATATAATACATCTATACTCCGGTTGCTCCTGTAATATATGTTAATATGTTAATAGTTACAATATTCTGAACGAGACGCTAAATGAATTAGCAAGACTAGACATAAACAAACAAGAAAAGATAATATAGGCGCTTACAAATATATATATACATATATATGTATGTATATAGGTACACACACACACACACACACACACACACACATATATATATATATATCACAGAAAAGGGGTTCAGGAGCCTTCTACAAGTAGAAAACTATTATAAAATATGCCCCAAAGGACAACAATAGTATAAAAACAATGGAAAAGTAAAACAAATATCTATAATACATAAACAAACAAAGAGAAAAAACTGTATTCTCTCTTCAACGAAGGCGATAAATATAAAACGAAGGTTGACAGTTGAGATGAGAAATGGAAAACGTCAGACGCCGTGAAGAAGTAAGCTAAAACAGAAGCTTTGTAAAAGAATAACGAGGTAAAGTAAAAACCAAACAAACTGTACATTTGTATATAATGCCTTAAACAACTAAAAGGAAAAAACGTAGCACTGGCGGAGAAGTGCAGGGCTCAAAGCCAGCACTGTAGGGTTTTTGATTTCGGTACATGATCAAAGACTTCCTACTTGAAATTTCCAGAAGTATAGAAAATACCGATATTAGGAAGAAACACTTAAATATTTTGTAAATGGCCGCCCAAGCTGAATCAATAAATATTGCATCCAAAGGGATGAGAGATTAATGTTTTGATAAAGTATAAATTATGTTAGCCTTATATAATTTTAAAGATAGTATGATGATATTAATATACGCAGTGAAGGATATCGGAGTAAGGCAAGCGACTATTTTGGGGGATATGCCGACACGCTTTTAGAAAGATGTCATTGCTAATAGACTTCATACTGTTAAGGGGCACCAGTACTTAATACGACACGTAATTTAAGATCAATACGTTCGAAGGTGGGCTGAAAGGTTCATAGGCTGACTAGGAAGGAATGGCGGTAGAGTTGTGAAATATTGCATGCATTACTTTCAACCCTTTTTATTAATAACTACAGTGTTCCTTTCCAGGTAAACTGATATCTGAGTGTTGAAAGAAAACATCAAAAGTAACTAGTAGCGACTTATCTTGAGAAAGGACAAAGTTTGGCATCGTCGCGTTTTCAAGAACCTGCAGAAATAGGGTGTAACCACTAAGGACGTTCATACTGACATGGTTACTATTGGGTTGTCCGGGAAGTTCGTGCCGATTTTTAAAGGAAAGAAAAAGGTCAATAAATACTTGCCATTACATTTTTAATCAACCAAATATGAACCATTTTGTTGCACAATGCGTCTCTATCTTTCCTTTAACTTGAAAATACCCTCTTCCTAGAATTGAGGTGGTTTCATGGCAAATAAGTCGAAAGGTAAGCTACTATAAATCGGCACGAACTTTCCGGACAACCCAATACATCAGGGGATGACGCTCCAGCATTATTAGCAGTGCAAAAGTGAGCAGTTGAATTTCAGAGGGGAGAGAGAGTTATGACCCAAGGTTTGGATGTTCTGCAGCTACTACCACCGAGGAAAAGATAGATTGTGTTCAACACATGGCGATAGATGGCAGGCAATTTACTCTAAATCTAATAGCCAATGTAATTAGCATACCCCGTGAGAGAGCTGAGAATATTCTGTAGAATGAACTTTGCATGAGGAAGGTTTCTGCTCGGTGGCTGCCACGTCTTCTGACGTCTGATCAAAAGTGCACCAGATTGATTAGAGGACGGGAAAATCTCACTTTGTTTGAGGCAGCTGGTTTCCTTAAAAGTTTTCTCACTCAAGATAGGTGTTGGCTTCATAATTTTGAGCCAGAGACAAAGAGGTAATCCATGCAATGGAATAACTAGTCCTGTTTCATGCATCCTGAATGGACGTAAGGCAAAATCAAACTCGGCGGAATTTGAACTCAGAACATAAAGACAGACGAAATGTCGTTAAGCTTTTTACTCGGCGTGGTAACGAGTCTGCCAGCTCGCCGTCTTAAGTAGTAGTAGTAGTAGTAGTAGTAGTAGTAGTAGTAGTAGTAGTAGTAGTAGTAGTAGTAGTAGTAGTAGTAGTAGTAGTAGTAATAATAATAATAATAATAATAATAATAATAATAATAATAATAATAATGATAATAATAATAATAATAATGATGATGATGATGAAAATAATAATATCAGTGATGATTATAATAATAATAATGATGAAAAGAAGCGGCTGGGATCTCCTTATGCTCTGATTGATGATACATCTAATGGTGGTGTCACAATAAAAACACCGGTAATTGCGCAACCTGACAATCACTACCTCATATGTGTGACAATGAAAAAACATAATATTGTGCATAACGGTAGTAATGAAACTGAAGCCCTTGAAGGTAACAATGTTACACCCGGCAAGCTCAGAGATACTGGTCCGACTCTAGCCTGTCGTTATCCAGCAAAGAGCCAGCACACACGGCGCGGATAGAGCAAACAAATCAATGCTGTGGTCATGGAGTGTTACTACCTGAGCAACTCTGTAGACGAAAATGTTGTTCATCTCAGGGGATACCGACAATGTATGTATGATCAATGGGGAGAAAGAGGATTGTTTCAATACACTGAACAGAGATTATCTGATTACCCTAGAGCAATAAGAAAAAATCGTTAGTTCAGAGAAGTAGAGCTCGAAGCTCTCAAAAAACGGGTATTGGAAAACAGCAGCAAAGGAAACAATGAAAATACAGTTCCTACTGATAAAAGCAATCTCAGAGGTGAAAGCTCTAATAAACTACAGGAAAATAACAGTGATAGCTTGATCGATGAGAGACAGATAGATGGTTTGGAAGAAGACAATAAAATTAATGGTGACATTACAGATGGGCAAAAGGCAATCTACGACAGAATAAAGGCAAGGCTACAGGAGAACGATAGCGACATTATTTGCAACCTTACAAAGGGTGATCGGTGGAAATTGAACCAAGAAACGAAAAATGCGAATGAAATTCTGAAATACAAAAGAACAAACATCATCACAGAAACAAATAATTTGATCAAGGCAGTAAGTATTGTAGCAGAAAATGTGGGTGTTAATGTCAAGGAAAAAGAAATATAACGGGAATGACAAAAAAAAAAAAAGATCCATGGTGGAAAAGGAGAATACAGGCAGGGTTAGATATGCTCTCGAAGGACAGTTCTATGTTAGACCGAAAAGAAAAGGAGGAGCTTAAGAGCGAACAAAAATTACAGGGCGTTGAACAGGAAGTATAATATTGAAAGAAAGGGCTTGCAAGTGGTAATGGAGGAACTCATACAGCGCCTCGTTGCAAAGAAGGCAACGAATGTAAGATACGACCAAAGAATGAAGGGTTACCAGCAGAATAAGTTATTCAGAGTAGATCGGAAGAGATTCTACAAAGAAATAAATGGAGTGTGTACAGATGAAAAATTGATACCAGATAACATTGAAAGTCGAAGGTTTTGGAGTGACATGTGGAGTAAAGACAAGGAGCACCAGACAGAGGCTGAATGGTTGCAAGCACTAAAACAAACAGTTGTCTGACCATTTCAGTTAGGGAAGTGAAAGAAATTAGAAAAAAATATGCAACTTGGAAGGCCCTGGAGTTCAAGGCTACTGGCTCAAAAGATTTGGTGAATGTCATGCACGAATAGATGCACAACTCAACATCTTGTTAAATGACGACCAAGTAACACCAGAGTGGTTGACAGTGCTGTGCTTGAAAAACATCGAAAAGGCAATAAGGTAGAAAATTACAGGCCGATATCCTGCTTGCCACTTATATGGAAATTATTGACTGATATACTGGCAGAGTCAATGTACGGACATCTGGAAAAAAATGGAGTTCGGACTGAAAATGTGTGGTGTGTTAGTCTTGAAGAGAGGCAAAATGAATCTGGTGAAAAGCAATCTCGTCTTCCACAGGATATGGACTCAAATCTCAGCGAAACAAGACAAAGCATTGGTCACAAATTTTGGCAAGAGGCCAGCAAGTTCGGTGCAGAGGATAAGATGAATACATGGACCCAATTGTTCATCTGATAGCGTTATATCGACCCCAAAAGGATGAAGGCAAAGTTGATCTCGGTGAAATTTGAACACAGGAAGTACATGACGAAATGCCGCGAAGCATTTCGCCGCCTTCGAGATAAAATACTGTATCCAAATATTTCTTGTACAATCCTCTGCTATTCCTACAGCTCCGACACCACGCGAGTGTTTATCATAACGAACCATCACAACAAAGTATTCAATAAGATGAGTTCTTCAAAATGTAGAAATTAATAACAAAGACATAAATGCCAACCAGACACAAGACGAGTTAAGTGAATTAAGTGCTCTGTTCAAGTTAAACTAGAAAGTTGTCTGCAGAAGAATACAGTCATCTGACATGACAATGACAGAACGCACACAGGAAAATGTTTCTTGGACACGATATTACAGTACTGACATCTAATACTCTCGACCATGACATATCTATAGCAGCCATTATAAATATGTATAATGAACTGTATTACTTCGTAAAAATTTATAGAAGAGATGTTTTTCTGTCATACCATATCTTCTTATAAAATTACACACACACACACACACACACACATACACACACGTATGTTAGCGTGGCTGTGTAGGATAAAGTTTGCTTTCTAGTCAACTGATTCTGGATTTAGTCCTTTTGTGTGGCATCTTGGCGAGTGTCTTTTCCTTTAACTATGGGCCGGCCAAATTCTTGAGACTGGATATAGTAAAGGAAGACTGAAGGAATCCCGCTGTATATATATAGATATATGCACGTGTGTCTGCATGTGTATGTATTTCAGAGTACTTCGCACAAAGCGAGTCTCCATATCAAAATGGCAGTTGAATATTACTACGAGTTTCACCCCACGTAATTTCTAGCTATTTGGCTCATTGTCAGTCGCAAGCACCTGCACACTACAACGATAGCCAGGAACCGCCACCGCCAACAATATCACTCTAGTGTGCAGGTGCCCACGACAGATGACGAGTGAAGTAGCTCGAAATTGAGTTAGTTTCGTGATCCTGTTAGACGCCAAACAATATCTACTATTTATTTAATTCATGCCACCCAAGAAACACCAAAACAAACAATCCTTTCAACCTTGCAAGAAGGATATGCACAATAGTGTCAGAAAAAAATGCCAGAGACTGCAAGAATTCAAAAACACCCTGATCGACAGACACTACACAGTTCAACTCATAGAGGATAGAATTAGACGTGCAACACAAATCGACATCGAAACCTTAAGAAAAATTCAACTCAGCAACACACCATCTCCGAAAATACTGCCGTACATATCCACATATAACCCCAGAAACAAAGAAACCATCACCATCATCACCCAAAATTTACCAATGCTACATAAGGACCCCAAATTAAAGGAAATTTTACACACACATAAGCTCATTAAAAGCCACAAACAACTGAAATCACTAAAAAAGATCCTCACAAAGGCAAAATTATTTTCTAAAATAACGGACGCAAAAGTGAAAAAAATGTGGTCGACCAAATTGCGCAACATGCCCAAACCTTCTAGAAAGATCAGAATTCCTTTTCAAAGAGGGACAAAAATTCAAAATCAAGTCTGACTTTACTTGTGCCTCAGAAAACTTGTTTTATGTTATAAGATGCTTGAGCTTCTACCAAAACTACATAGGGTCCCTGGGATTATCGCTTAGACCCAGATGCACTCTGCACCGACAGCAGATAGAATTCCTAGAATAGAAAATGATACCCTTTAGTGAACACATTGAGAAATGCGCAAATTACTACAATTTGTAATCTTTTATCGATGTGCCATTGGAACACCAACACAAATTTGAATAAATAAGGGAACCTACTTCATCGAAAAATATATGCCAAAAATTAACCATTTCTAGCATTTTTAAACAAGGGAACTTACCTCATTGAAAAAAATATAAAGCAAAACCTAAACACTTGTAACATTCTATCCTTTCTAAACCAAATCATGTTAAATTACTAAAACCTAGTCATTCTCAACATTTATGATTACCTCCCTTATACCGAAAAAATCCCTGATTACCTTCGCCTATCTCGAACTTTCATACTTCACCTCATAGTGAAAAGATAGCACAATATGGATACAGAAATTTGAGAAGAAAATACGAAACCGGTTATTTCTTCAAAAACAATGTTACTATGCGTCAAATTTTATAACATTTTTCTAACATAACGATTTAAATATATTCTTTAACCATATAACACTTGTCTTCTGTAGTTTTTTTCATTTTATACATCCAACCGAGTGCTTTCACATACCAAGTTTCTCACACACACACACACACACACACACACACACACACACACACACACACACATATATATATATATATATATATATATATATATATATATATATATATATATATATACACATATAGATATATATGTAATATATGCGTGTGTGTGTTTCTGACGCCAACACTTGACAACCGGCGTTGGTTTGTTTACGCGCCCATGCCGTCGGGGTTTCGTGAAAGAAACGGATAGAGTAAGCATGGACTTGAGAAAACCGATACAGTGGTCGATTTGTTCGATTAAATCCTTTAAAGGTGTGCCCCCGCATGTTCGCAGTCCAATGAATGAAACAAGATATGTATGGAATAAACAAGCTATATATATATATATATGTGTGTGTGTGTGTGTGTGTGTGTGTGTGTGTGTGTGTGTGTGTGTGTATGGGTATCAATTCTTACATACAGTTGAAAGACGCTTAAATATCGGAAAATCCCCCGGAGAAAGTATTTTAAGTTATATAATTCAGTCTTACTTCACACTGATTTCGATTACTGAGGAAAGCGACCTAACTCGTTCTGTTTCATTCCAGTTTTCTGATATTGAGACTTTGATAGCAAGTCAAAAAGTGGAATTAATTGCGTTGTTTACGTTCTTCTAAGCAACAAAATAGCTTTTGGTTTCAAAGATATCTGTTTATATGAACTATCTAAAAACTACGATCAGGTTCCTACAAGATAATAACAATCAAACTCGATTATTATTAACTCTTCAGGTACAACAACCAGAAAGCACCGATAAACATATATAAGGTGTGTCATCGCACGACCGCTGTAATAATTTCAATATATCTTTAAACATACACGTACGCTCATACATACATAGATGTGTATGTGTTTTCAGTAATGTAAATACATGTTTACCCTGATTCTATGTAACTATCTATATATCTGTCGAGTCAACTATGTTTCAATTCTCTGTCTGGTCTCTCCCTCATATGCACATATATCATATGTATGTATGTATGTATGTATGTATGTATGTATGTATGTATGTATGTATGTATGTATGTATGCATGTATGTATATATATATATATGTATATATATATATATATATATATATATATATATATATATATATATATATATATATGTATGTATATATATATATATATATATATATATATGTATGTATAAATGTATATATGTATGTATGGATGTATGGATGTATATATGTATGTATGTATGCATGTTTGTATGTAAGTATACATATATATATATATATATATATATATATATATATATATATATATATATATATATATATATATATATATATGTATGTATAAATGTATGTATAAATGTATGTATGTAGTATATATAAATGCATGTATGTAGTATATATATCCCCATACATACATTCAAATTTATATAAGAACATTTATATACTCACACACATACAAACATGTTTATGTATATATATCCATACATGTGTGTTGTGTTTGTGACAATGCATGTACTTGGTCTCACACACGCACACGCACACACCCACACAAACCTAAACATGAGCTCACCACATAAACATGCATGCATATACGTATATGAACAGACAAGCACGCCTACGTAATATCTTCAGGCAATGGCTGCTAAAGATCGTTTGGTAAGATTTGTACGGCTATATAAAAGATTTCTATGGAAGATATTCATAGCAGCTGCGGGAAGGTATTATCGAGACTTGTACACTTTAGTGTCCAGAGACATCAAAGATGTTGATTAAGGTAGAGTTCTGTAGAGGATTGTCACAGACTTTCAACTATTCCCAAAATATTTCATTCTTATCTTTTGTCATCAAAACTGTGGTACACATATCAGTAATTCCATCCGTGCAGTTGCGTGTATTAATACAATTATATCTGTGCATATAACAATATATGGTAATGTGTATATGTGCGTATATATATATATATATATATATATATATATATATATATATATATATATATATATATATATATATATATATACATATATATATATATACATATATACGTGGGTGCGCGCGTTTTGTCTGAGTATGTGCGTGTGCGTGTGCATGTGACTGTGGGCGTGTTTATGTTTGTGGTCATATGTATACGCATTCACATACGTGCACTCGTGCATATGTACATATTTTGTATGTATCCATGTATGCATTTATGCATGTGTGTTTGTGTGTGTGTGTGTGCGTATGTGTGTGTGTGTGTGTGCGTGTGTGTGTGTGTGTGTCTGTGTGAAAAATTAGTAGAGATGGATTTTGGGGATAATAATAATGTTTTGGGGATAATAATAATGTTTAATTTCAAATGTGTATTTCGTGTGGAAGATTCTTGATGTGGATACGTGTATTGAAAGAAATATAATTAAACCTTGGGATAATGCCTCTCCCAAGGTTTAATTGTAATAATGTTTAATTTATCATTAAAATAAAAATTATCCCTGAAAGCCATCTCTACTAATTTTTTCAAATATATAATACTGTATCAAGAACTTTCTTTTTGTTATTCTACTATATATATATATACATATATATATATATATATATATATATATATATATATATATATATATATATATATATATATATATATATATATATATACATATACACACACACACATACACACACACACACACACACACACACACACAAACACACACACTTACATAGTTTTATTATATTTTATGAATGAAAGAGTATTGTATTCGTCGACTGGTTTCGCTTTAGCTAATCATGACGTTGAAAGTATTGTAATATCGTATTTTCTTAAGAAGATTTTAATCCATGTTGTGTATGGGAGCTTGTGAATGATATGAATCAACAGAGAGAACAATCTAAAGGGAGGTTATTGGTGATTGTTATTATTCAAGACAAGGGAGATAACTGCACGTTTTGGGGGAGGAGTAAATAAGTATGCAAAAACTCATAAGCTAAAGTCTTCTTGCGCCCTTTTAAAGCTTAGCCAGGCTCATGGGTCCGGTTCCCCAGTTTCAATGGCGTATGTGTTCCCCGACCGGACGGGACGCCAGTCCATCGCAGTGTTACTCATTTTTGCCAGCTGAGTGGACTGGAGTAACGTGAAAAGAACACAACACGTCACCCGGCCTAGGAATTGAAACCACAATCTTACGATAATGATGCTGACACCATAACCATTAAGCCACGCACCTCCACATATGCTAAAGTAGTGACATGAAACAATTACAGTGATGTGTATGTGAACATGAATTAAGATATCCACTGAGACCAAAGTTGGTTTTATGTTCATATTTAGGCGTGTTCTCTGTTTTTCGTTAAATATATATTCTTTATTTAAACGTTCTTGTACAGAAATTGTCTCTTTGCACTGGTAGATAGGGAAAACAGTGAAGTTTTGTTGGATATTACCTGCACATCTGTCTATGTGTTCATTGAAAGGAATCTGTCTGTACTGTGGTAAGTAAATGTTATATAGTATGGTTCCCCGTCTAAGTTCTATACTTGTCTATCCTATATAATTATGTCTACAACCTGGACAAGTAGTGATATAAATTAAATTCTCGGCAGCACAAGTGAAGTTGGTTTTAATTGCGAACCTCTTTCCTTGTTTGAATAGGAATTCCGAGCATTTCTGCAGGTTGGAACAAGTTTCACAGTTTGGGCGTCCACATTTTTAACCATTACTTTGGTGGTTGTTGGGTAACGCTTCACATTTTTCAAAAGTGTTTTTCAGCGATTTGTGTTGATTTTGCATTTGATAAATTTATGTGTTTTCAGAATGTTGTTCATTTATAGATCCCTAATGAGCATAGATAAAATTTGTACAATAGTATTGTATGCCTCATTGATTTAAGGGTTGTACGGTAGTGTTTTGAGATGTGGTGAGATGTTACGTTTGTATATATATATATATATATATATATACATATATACATACACACACACTCACACACACACACACTAAAGTACTGAAGATCATTCAGACGCTTGAGGAACGAAGTTTAGTTCTGACAGCGAACACTACAATACATTTATAACACTCTTTCTTTCTGCTCGTTCCATGCAAAATTATAAACGTACATGCATATAGTAGTACGTATATATATATTAGGAGCAGCTTTAATTTAAAACTCATTATATTGGAGACGCGTGAGTGCATTGAGAATATTTGACAAAAATATTTTACATATTTTCTTAGTTTTCCTATTTATTAAATTTTTAACGATAGCGTTTACTAGTTCCTTTATGTTTCAACACCTTAGCCTCATCATCTCAGTGATCAAATAATAATGACGTATTGCACGGCTCTTCTTACCGTACATCGCAAACGATCATGGGCATGCTGCTGTAACTGATACGAATTTAATGCTGTGTACTAAACGCCTAATAATTGACATCGGAGTTAAAGGAAAGAAGTTCAAAGATGAAACTTCTTTCCTTCTTTGAGCTTCTTTTTTTGAACACCTCAAACGTAAGATCTCTTCACTGAAGAAGGAGGCTCATCTCATCCCGCAATGGTATCAATCTACAAACGTTATTTTGGAGCACAGAGTCCCCAGAAACAGTTGTTAGATATGTAGTACTTTTCTTCAACCCTTTAATTCTCTATATCATTATATACTGTGTATGTCAGACATTTTTTAATATAAAAACACACAGATATATATATATATATATATATATATATATATATATATATATATATATATATATATATATATATATATATATATATATATATATATATATATATATTCTATTTCATGCATGTAATATACTTTATATATTAATCTGTCTAACTTGCTTATCCTTACTTTTACTTCTATACCCACTCAAGTTTAAATCTCTTGGGTACTACAAAGTGTATTCTGTACGAGGAATATCTGATTCCCATGTATGAACTATATATATATATATATATATATATATATATATATATATATATATATATATATATATACATACAACGGGCTTTCAATGTCCGTCTACCAAATCCACTCACAAGTGCGTGTGTACAGCAGGATTCTTTCAGTTTCCGTCTTTCCAAATTCACTCACAAGACACTTGCTCAAGATACTACGCAGTGGAACTTAACCCGGAATCATGTGGTTGGGAAGTTAGACTCTTATTTCTTTATTGCCCACAAGGGGCTAATCATAGAGGGGACAAACAAGGACAGACAAAGGACTAAGTCGATTACATCGACCCCAGTACGTAACTGGTACTTAATTTATCGACCCTGAAAGGATGAAAGGCAAAATCGACCTCGGCGGAATTTGAACTCAGAACGTAACGGCAGACGAAATATTGCTAAGCATTTTGCCCGGCGTGCTAACCTTTCTGCCAGCTCGTCACTTTCTTACCACACAGCTACACCTGTGCTTATCTAAAATTTCCATTTCCATGTATGGAAATTTAGATATTTTCAGAACAGTTTTATATGGGTCACTCATCACCCAATTGATATCTATAATGTTTCAAAAATAAAATCCCATATACCAATGAAAATAAAATCAAAATAACAACGAAAATTAAAAATCAGATATACTCAAGAATATTCCAACTGCAATTCTGCAAATATAGAAATATATTCACTCACCCACTCCAAAAAAAAAAAAATAATAATAATAACAAAATTTCCAGTAGTCTAATATAATCCAAATGAAATATAAAATATAAAATATAAAATATATACACAAGAAAAATTCTCTAAGCTATAATTCTAAAAATACTGAAATATATTTCCTCCGAGGAAGCTACCAAATAAAAGAAAATGTTAGCAAACAATTAGATCTCTAATATTTAAAAACTGAGATGCGATACATAAATATGAGTAAATTTCAAAATAGAAATAAAAGTGAAATATATATCCAAGAAATTTCCCCCAACTGTAATTCTACAAATACCAAAATATATTCATTCCATAGAACCAAAAATATAACACAGATAAAATTTGGACCAGGTGGCATGAAATTTGCTTCCCAATTACGTAATTTCGGGTATAGTCTCGTTGCGTGACATTTCCGGGTCAGTTACTTTTACTTTAGCTTCAAGTTGACCACAGTCTTGTGAGTGGATTTGGAAAGACGGAAACTGAAAGAATTCTGCCGCACACACACACACATCTATCAATCTATCTATCTATCTATCTATCTATCTATCTATCTATCTTCTTTTTTTTTCCTTCCCCCTCGCAAAAAGAAAAGCTCTACATTGTATTTGTCACATCTCGGTTGAGCCCTGTGTGGCTAATAAAAGAAATGTATCTATCTATCTATCTATCTATCTATCTATCTATCTATCTATCTATCTATCTATCTATCTATCTATGTTAATCATTTACCAAGATAGACCGCTAGCCACTAAACCCTTTTATTTTCTCTCCCTGTTTATCTCTGTGGTCCTTTCTGTCGAAGAGCGTAGGCTCGAAACGTAAAAGACTTTCTCACTTCCCGAGCGTTAAACTAATACCTCCGTTTGTTGTTTACACACCCGTCTTCGTCTTTTCTTTTTTTTTCTTTTTGTATATTCTTACTATCTATATAAATCAAAGAGCATACTTAGTATGTCCTTTGATTAATTTTAATCCTTCAGCTATTTAATGCCTTTTGGGGAGGCATGTATATTATTGATTCTATTATTATCATTTTTAAATTGTTACACTAGATGATAATAGAGTCAATGATATATTCGCAAATTGTTTCTCCTGAATTACTTGCTCCGTATCGAAATTATATATATATATATATATATATATATATATATATATATATATATATATATATATATATATGCATACATACATGTACAGATATATAGGCATACAGGCAGAGGCGTGGCTGTGTGGTAAGAAGCTTGCTTCCGAACCACAAGCTTCCGGATTCAGTCCCACTGGCACCTTGGGCAAGTGTATTCTACTATAGCCTCAGGCCGACCAAAGCCTCGTGAGTGTATTTGGTAGACGGAAATTAAAAGAAGTCCGTCGTGCATCACCGCTTGAAAACCGGTGTTGGTGTGTTTACGACCCCGTGAATTATCGGTTCAGTATCAGATGTAGACAGAATAAGTAGTAGGCTTAAAAAATAAGTCCTGGGTTCGATTATTTCGACTAAAACTCCTCATGGCAGTGCTCCGGCATGGTGGCATTCAAATGACTGAAACAAGTAAAAAAAAAAAATAATAAAATAAAAAATACATATACATACATATATATATATATATATATATATATATATATATATATATATATATATATATATATATATAACATACATATGTACATATATATGTGTGTGTGTCTCTGTGTTTGTCAGTCTCTGACTTTGACAATCAGTGATGGTTTATTTACATCCCTGTAACATAGCAATTAGGTAAAAAAAAAAGACTAACAGAATAAGAATCAGGCTTTCAAAAATAAGTAGTGGAAGCGATTCTTTTAAACTAAAACCCTTGAAGCGGTGCCTCAACATGACCAAAGTCCTATAATTGAAACAAGCAAAAACATAAAAAATACAAGATAAATAATACTCGCAACTATAATTCTACAGATACTAAAACATATTCCTTCCAAGGAAACTGCGAAATAAAAGAAATTGTATATTCCACCGCAAATATAAATTCGTCTTTCCATTTACCTATATAGACATAAGTAGCTAATTCATTCAAAGAGTGATTTAGTAACCAGCACCAGTACGGAATAACTTCGTTATCATCACATAATTGTTCCTTAGATAATTTTCACACACTTTTCAGCATTGCGTCGAAAGGTCTATCATCTGTCAATCTCTGCGCTTAAAATAACACATTTTGGCAACTTAATTAATTAATCGAAGATTTCATTGCTTGCCCTGTTAAAACTGTTTAGCTTTCTCCAAGTTTATATAGACTGTAAATAGTTATAAGCTTATAAGCTCTGTATGGACACTAGTGTTGTACGCTCTCTGTAATGATGGTCTAACAAAATAAAAACAAGCCAGATTATACTATTTTGTCTGCGTACCGAGGAAATAGATACGTGGTATAGCCGCTTTTAAATATTATCTCTATTAAAAAGCTAAACATACATTCTAAATTAGTGGGGCACCTTTTTAAAGTTCTGCATTAACATATACTAATTTACAACGATGAAATACATGATATAAAATCTCGAGTATGCTAGTTTACAACGATGAAACACGTGATATAAAATCTCGAGTACATACAGACATTGTGACCAGTGAGCTCGTGTTGGATACAGAACAACTGAGATTTCAAATTGTGTGTTTTTATTTGTTTCATTACTGTGCAAACAATCTACAGTCAAATAAGCTTGTAACTTAAACTAGTGTAAATATGACAAATAAGTTACATAATATCTGAGAACACTATGTCCTGTAGGAAAATCATTATGTGTGTGTATATGCATGTAATTATGTATGTGAAGCTTGCTTCCCAACCACATGGTTCCGGGTGTAGTCCCACTGAGTGGAATCTGGGGCAAGTGTCTTCTACTATAGCTGCGGGCCGACCAAAGCCTTGTGAGTGAATTTCGTAGACTGGAACTGGAAGAAGCCCGTCGTATATACTGCATATATATGTATGTGCGTCTGTGTTTGTCCCCACTGCCATTGCTTGACAATCGACGCTGTTGTGTTTATGTCCCCGTATCTTAGCGGTTCAGCAAAAGAGACCGATAGAATAAGTACTAGGCTTACAAAGAATAAGTCCTGGATTCGATTTCTTCGACTAACATCCCTATATAAACACATATTTCCACGGCACTTTTGAATCTATGTTCGTGTTTAGTGTTTAATAACGCCGGAAGCCTTTCTTCGCTAAAATCCAATGAGTGAGAATAAGTGCGCAACACCGATTGGCGGAGAAATATTATATATTTGTTTGTTAACATGGCACCAGGTGTTTCATGCAGAGGGAAATCACTTAACAATTACAAGGCCTGGCTTATAATATGGGGACGTTAGTACACCAAGCCACATGGTTTGGGGTTCAGTTGCACTGCGTGGTACCTTAGACAGGTGGTACCTTGGATATTGGTAGCCGCAAGCGTGGCTGTGTGCTAAGAAGCTTGCTTCCCAACAACATGGCTCCAATTTCAGTCCTAGTGCGTGACATCTTGAGAAAGTGTCTTCTACTATATCTTCGGCCCGACCAAAGCCTTGTGAATGGATGTGGTAGACGGAAACTGAAAGAAGCCCGTCGTATATGTATGTGTGTCTTTGTGTCCTGTTTGCCCCCTTCCTTGATGTTGGTGTGTTTACGTCACCTTAATTCTGATGCTCGGCAAAAGAGGTCGATAAAGTCAGGACTAGGCTTAAAAGAATAAGTCCAGGAGTTAACCTGTTCGTTTAAAATCCTTCAAGTTTGTGCTCCAGAAAGACCAGAGTCAAATGAATGCAACAAGTAAAAGAATAAAATAAAACACGTTTACATATATATAATAGTATACGTATGCATAATTATATGTAGAGGTTTATACGTTTATATGAATATATATATACATAGTATTAGCAGTAGGCTTCCGAGTTAGCAGGTATATATCAGAGGGAAAAGGATAACAAAAACTAAAGCAGAACGAGTATTTCAAGTCATTTAGAATCTTTAATTAGAGTAAGGTGAATTTGAAGTGATTAATTAATTAGTTAATTAATTAATTATTAGAAGTTTTCCAGCTGTTTCTGTGATATCCCAAATGATTTAGAAGTTTTCCAGCTGTTTCTGTGATATCCCAAATGATAGGTATGACTGACTTTAACAGACTGTACAGTCTGTTAAAGTCTGTCATACCGGCCATGATGAAATACCACAAGGTATAGAAAATACGTATTCGCCTTTATATATTTAATCCTTTATATTGAACACTCAATATTTCATCTATTCAATAAGACATATTCCATATATTCAATAAGACATTCAATAATTTATTTCATTGTACCATCCATTTTTATTTTATATCATATATTGTATATTATATTATATATTGTATATTCCATATTCTATATCCCACATTGGTTTTGCAGGAATATAAATAAAACATAAAAAACAGACAGTGTTGGAACTCTTTTAAACAAAATAATGTATTCCTCTATACACAATCATACAAAACCCCTTTTTTTGTATTTATTTTTACTCGCGCATATATATATATATATATATATATATATATATATATATATATATATATATATATATATATATATATATATATATACATATATATATACGTGTAAGTGTGTGTGTATAAACGTATATAAATATATCTATGCATGTATGTGTGTATGTATATATCTATATCTATCTATCTATCTATCCATCTATGAAAGTTGTATATGAATGTCATCTATTTTTATTGTCTGCCTGCTACTACTAATAATAAGGCCTTGAGGAGATGCAATATCCCATATTTTATAATATTTTATTATATTTTATAATATGCATGAATCAATCTGGATATTGCATTGAAATGCTCATAGGTCATTTTCATTATTATAATAAAGTATTTTCAATGGATCAGTTTTGAGCTCTCATTTAAATCGATATATATATATATATATATATATATATATATATATATATATATATATATATATATATATATATATATATATATATATATATATATATATATATATATATATATATATATATATATATATATATATATATATTAATAATGATAAAGGAGTTACGACGCAAAAACGTATAAATTCAAATGAACATATTTATCTTCTTCAATATATGTTTCAGTATAAAGAATTCATTAAGAGGCTTAAATCAAAATTTCTTTACACATCATTCAGGAATAAATATAACATCAGAAAAAATACATTCCGTTTAAAAACACAAACCGTTCATGGCGAAAAAATTTCACAATTACAAAAACCGAACAAAATTCTTAAAATTTTAGCAAAAAAAAACGCTATTACCTACATACAGGCATACGCGTGTGCGCCCGTACACACACGCACACACGTTCATACGCGCACACACGTTCATGCACGCACACACGTGCACTCTCACATGTATATGTATGCATACACAAAGAAGCAAAGTTCACAAGTCATAAACACATACACACACACACATACATACACACACACACACATCCACATATATATATATATATATGAATATAAAAATATGTTTAAAAAAAACCTCATTTTAAAATATATTATAAAATTATATATACATATACAAAAAAAACCTATACACATACAAAACACCATACACACACACATATACGCATACATACATATATACATATATATACATGTACATATACATATACATATACACACACACATACAAAACATCACACACACACATATACACACATACACATATATATATATACATATATATACACATATACATACATAAACATACATATATACACACGTACAAAACATTACCCACACACATATATATACACACACACACATATACATATATATATATATATATATATATATATATATATATATATATATATACATATACATATAAGTATATATACACATATACATACATACAAATACATACATATATACACACACATACACATATATACACACATTTTTCCACGTATACCTATGCATATGTATATACACTTGCACATGTATATGAACAGATGTACGAATAAGTAAATAGAGCAATACTAAAACCCAGAGAACGGTAGGAGGTATTGCAACTTTTGCAATCTTGAGTTGTTTTTTATTCTATTTTCTAAGCATAAACCAATTAATAAACTAACATTTAATGGGTTCAGATGTGTTCACGTTCGCAAACATACTTATTTTTGGTTTAGATAATTTCATTGTTTATTTCTCCTATAGCAGAACTTTGTTATGATCGGGTATTAAGGTTTGGGTTTTAGTATTTTTAGTTCTGCTATTGCTCTAATTACTTATTCGTACATCTGTTCATATACATGTGCAAGTGTATATACATATGCATAGGTATACGTGGAAAAATGTGTGTATATCTGTGTATGTATGTGTGTATGTGTGCGTATATATGTATATGGGTATGTGTATGTATATGTATGTGTGTATGTATGTATATGTGTATATATATTTATATGTATATATGTATATATATATATATATATATATATATATATATATATATATATATGTATATATATATATATATGTGTGTGTGTGTGTGTGTGTGTGTGTGTGTAATGTTTTGTATGTGTTTATATATGTATGTGTATATGAGTGTATATATATATATGTATGTATGTATGTATGTGTGTGTGTATGTGTATACATATGTATGTATATGTATATGTATATATATATGTATATGTATATGTATGTATATGTACATATATGTGTGTTTATGTATGTATATGTGTATATATATATGTATATATATATATGTATGTGTGTATATGTGTGTGTGTGATGTTTTGTATGTGTGTGTATATATGTATATGTATATATATATATATGTATATATATGTATATATGCATATATGTGTGTATGTATGTATATGTGTGTGTGTATGTATATGTATATGTACATGTATATATATGTATATATGTACGTATGCGTATATGTGTGTGTGTATGGTGTTTTGTATGTGTATAGGTTTCTTTTTGTATATGTATATATAATTTTATAATATATTTTAAAATGAGGTTTCTTTTAACATATTTCTATATTTATATATATACTAGCAGTATAACCCGACCTTGTCTGCGTGTGACTTATTACGCCATCTACGATAAGTCTTGCTAGGTGAAAATCAACTAAAAAAGAAAGCCTTACAACGAAAAAACCCTTATGATGTAAATATGTTCATAATTCAAAAGACGATGAAATTAATAGGGAAAGTCTAAAGGCTGTTTTGCGTAAAATTATTAAGCGTACGTAAATTTCATCCGTCTAATTGGCTATAGAAATGCTTGTGCAAAACAACTTTTTGCGCTGCCTTGATTATACATAGCAGGGTAATCCCTTTTCGCAGGAGCTAGGACGGCAATTTGTGATAAAGATAAAGCAATTGCTGGCGATCTGTTGCTACACAGTTTTGCCAGAATTCTATCAGATTGGGCAGAAGATGTTGATGCACCATTTTGCATTATGTTCAAAGTAACTTCTGGAATGTGGTCAATTGCTGCAGTCTGTTGCTGTCATTTTAAACCGGTTGCTTTCTTTTCCCAGCAAACTCTCTTCTTTGGAGGCATAATCTATGTATATATTAAACAGAACAAAAGTTATAATAGATGGCAGGGTCGGTACTTTTCACATATCTGTAATTTTTTCAGATTAACACCCGCACGATTACCCAACCCTAATCCTAAACCTAATCCTAACACTAACCCTAACATTCACCCTAAACCCTAACCCTAAAACCCTAACCCTGACCCCAAAACCGTAACCGTAACACTAATCCTAACCCTAACCATAACCGTAACCCTAAACCCCAACCCTAACCCTAAAACCCTAACACTAACACCCTAGTGAAAATCGTGGTATATTTACAAAACATTGACGAACATGAGTTTTATTTTACATGAGTTTTATTTGTGTACTTGCACGTGAATGCGTTTGAGAGAGCGAGAGAGGAAGAGGTAAAGAGAGGGGGAGAAAGGAATAGAGGTAGTTAAAAGTTTTCTCATGACGGCTTCTCTTCACTGCCTATTACTTCATTAGAAATCTAAGGATGCACATAAGGACATAACAGAGAAAAATGAAACAAATATGACGACTTGCTCCGAAACACCACCGAGTGGGGAACACTTCTCAAAAATAACCTGCAGTTATTGTCTGCAGACAGACAATGTAACGAAAACATGAATGAGTGAGCCCCAGATTCCTTGGAAGAAAGAACCGAATGTAAAAACAAAGCACGTATAACAACAGAAAACAGATACATACAAACAGTAGGTATATTTCGACTCCTCACGAAGTAAATGATGCTGGCGTGTGTAGGAAATTTGAAAGTTAAGCAAGGAAAAAGCGATGTGATGTGCACGGACAATGGTCGAAGCAGATAAATGGTGATAAGCCCCAGATGACCCGGTCAAGTGTATAGCTAGAGGTAGAGGGACAAAAGAAAGCTATTAAATGAGAGAGAGGAAGAGGAACGAAGAGTGAAAAGATAGAGAAAGGAATACAGAACGAGAGCAATGGGGAGAGAGAAAGAGAGGATTGGAGAACGGAAGACAGTTATAAAATAGCAATGCGTGCGCGTTTTTATATTAGAAAGAGAGAAAGAGAGGATTGGAGAACGGAAGACAGTTATAAAATAGCAATGCGTGCGCGTTTTTATATTAGAAAGACACAAAGTAAATATTATAGCTATAATGTTGATGTGTGTATGTGTTTATGTGTATGTTGTTGTCACATATCACGTATGTGTAATTGTGTGTTTTTACGTTTCTATGTTATGAAAAATATGCTAGAGGTAGAGGAAAAGTATTAAATGAGAGAGAGGAAGAAGAAGTAAGAGTTTAAAGGTAAACCAAGTTAATCTATTACTATCTATGTATCACTTTCTCTCTCTCTCGCTCTCACTCTCTCTCTCTCTCTCTCTTTCTTTTACTCTTATTCTCTATAAGAACGCCGATATAGGGAGAAGGGAAGGAATATGAAAGTTGCTAGAAACGACAGCCAAATCTCCCTTAAATCACACAAAGTAAACGGAATTTTAAAAATCTAATTACTGCACTGGAAAGTTCAGATCGAGAAAATTCCATTGATGTAAAAGTTTTTACGAAAAAGTGGAAAATGTGGATTTCTATAAACTTTCAAAAAGGCTTCACACAGACACACAACTACAGCTTTATATATTAATATATATATATATATATGTGTATTATGTGTGTGTGTGTGTGTGTGTGTGTTTATGACTTGTGAACTTGGCTTCTTTGTGTATGCATACATATACATGTGAGAGTGCACGTGTGTGCGTGCATGAACGTGTGTGCACGTATGAACGTGGGTGCGTGTGCGTACGGGCGCACACGCGGATGCCTGTATGTAGGTAATAGCATTCTTTTTGCTAAAACTTTAAAAATTTTGTTCGGTTTTTGTAATTGTGAAATTTTTTCGCCATGAACGGTTTGTGTTTTTAAACGGAATGTATTTATTCTGATGTTATATTTATTCCTGAATGATGTGTAAAGAAATTTTGATTTAAGCCTCTTAATGAATTCTTTATACTGAAACATATATTGAAGAAGATAAATATGTTCATTTGAATTTATACGTTTTTGCGTCGTAACTCCTTTATTATTATTAATATAACCAAAAGGATCGATTCTTGAAGAGTCTGCATACTTTCACTGTCGTTTTTTTCTGCTATTTTGGTGATGATTTTCTGAGTTAGCTTACCAATTATTTTTGTTGGTAGTTAATTTATAATATATTGATATATATATATATATATATATATATATATATATATATATATATATATATATATATATATATATATATATATATATATATATATATGTATGTATGTATGTATGTATGTATGTATGTATGTATGTATGTATGTATGTATATATATATTGAAGAGCGTAGGCTCGATATGTTAAAGACTTTCTCTATTCCAGAGTGTTATACTAATACATCCATTTGTTGTCTACACCACCTGTCTTCGTCTGTTGTTTTTTCCTAAATTCTCCCTATATATATATATATATATATATATATATATATATATATATATATATATATATATATATATATATATATATATATATACATATATATATAAAGGGAAAACAACTTGTTTCAAATCTCTGGGCGAGAAACGTATTAACAGTACCATACAGAAAACTCTGTTTGCCAACAGAATGTGGCACTCCTACGAAGTATGATGTTGTTACGTTTTCACCCCAGGAAAACATCCTTATCAGCTGGCTGCAGACACATGGTCTGTGTTCGTATACTGTGAGCAAGGGAGTCTATAGCTCTCTTTCTAGCATTAGCGATACTTGTAGACCAACGGTTTCTGAGATATTTTTCTTCCGCGGTACATACATACATACATAATGTATATATATATACATAACCAGCCGAAATTGCAAAGATAATCTGGAACTCGACTGAAGAGAGAAGACTCCGAATGCCATGTCCGTGTTTTCTTTGTATCGTCTATCTGGATGTTTTGTCCTTTTCTTGTATCACCTAAACTGTCAGGATGTTTTGCGTTCTTGTCCCATTCTGTATTATATATATATATATATATATATATATATATATATATATATATATATATATATATATATATATATATATATATATATATATTTATATGTATATATATATATATATTTATATGTATATATTTATATATATATATATATATATATATACATATATACACACAAACACACACACACATATATATTTGTATGTATGTATGTATGTATGTGTGTGTGTGTGTATGTATGTATGTATGTATGTATGTATGTATGTGTGTGTGTGTGTGAATGAGTGTATGGGAGTATTACCTCCGTGTCATTACATGTCTAGCTGTACTTCAATTCATTGAAATTTTGTGGAATATAGATTGTGAGAGAGATAACAAAGAAAGAATGTAAAACATCTGTTTTAGTATTTTAATCTCAGATTTCATTTCACTCAACTACTTCAGTCGAACATGTTTTGTCATCATTGCTGGCAAACACTCGGCAACCGCTAAACATCAGCTTTTAAACCGCCTTCCTTAAGATCTCTTTAAACATTCCATCATTGACACATATATGTATTCCTTCAACTCTGAATACTTGAGATGCACACATACACACGCATATATATATGCATACAGGCGCGCGCGCGCACACACACACACATAAACACACTCACTCACGCATGGACACATAGACACAAAGATGTGTCTGAGTTTGTGTGTGTGTGTGTCTTTTATCTATTACTTGTTTGGGGCATTAGACTGCTATCATGCTGGGGCGTATATATATATACACATATATATATATGTGTGTATGTGTGTGTGTATGTGAGTGTGTGTGTGTATGTGAGTGTGCGTGTGTATTTATACATATAAATATATATATATATGTGTGTGTCTGTGTGTGTATATATGTATATATGTGTATATGCATATATATATATATATATATATATATATATATATATATATATATATATATATGTATGTTTGTATGTATGTGTATGTGTGTATGAGTGTGTGTGTGTGCGTGTGTGTGTATATACATATATATGTATACATATATGTATATTCACACATATATATGTGAGTGTGCATGTATTTAGGTATATATATATATATATATATATATATATATATATATATATATATATATATATATATATATGTATATATATATATATATACATATGTATGATGGAATTTATAAATATTTTAATGCATCGCTACGCAATATGTACATATACGTACATATTTATATAGACACACATACACACATTCATCTCTCTCTCTCTCTCTCTATATATATATATATATATATATATATATATATATATATATATATATATATATATATACATATATATATATATATATATATATATATATATATATATATATATATCCATATACATACACATTTTATATGTAATGCAGACACAAACCAGACACACTTTAATGTCATTCACCAACATGATTTATATTAAAGATATATTGTGTTAAATTTCAGTGCGTGAAATACGCACGCACACACACGCACACACACGAACACACACGCACACACACGCATATACACACACTATCACGCGCGCAAGCACGCACGCACACACACTGTAGCTTTGACAATATGCTTATCAAGATTTGGATTAGTAATCTTGCCCAATTCTTTCGCATATATATATTTCCATATATGTATCAGTGCACACATACGCTCAAACACACACACACACACACACACACACACACACACACACACACACACACACACAGACGTACACACACACCTACATATATTTATGTGTGTGTCTCTGTGTGTGCGCATAATATATGTATATAATGTATGTATCCTTGTGAATATATGTATATATATATATACATATGTATATATGCGTGTGTGTGTGTGTGAGAGAGAGAGAGAGAGATAGAGAGAGAGATAGAGAGAGAGAGAGAGAGATAGAGAAAGAGAGAGAGATAGATAGAGAGAGAGATAGAGAGAGAGAGAGAGAGAGAGAGAGAGAGAGAGAAATTTTTGTATGCATGTCTGAATATGTGTTTGTTTATTTGTGTGTATGTGTGAATGTGTGAGTTTGTGTGCGTGCGTGCGTGTATTTATGTAACTACATGTGCAAGAACACACGTTAATCTTTACGTATGATTTTTCTAGATATTTCCATTCGTTTCTTTGTTATTTTATAATTTTCTTTTGGCCTACATTTTAACTTCTCTTATAACGTTTCTCTGCTCTGTTTTATCTTTGCAGACCACCAGTTCATAAGTTATTACCCGTCAACACCGTTATCTCCAATTTTATATTCATTCTAATTTAATACCAACACATACCACAACAACGGACCCCTCTCTGTTATTCATCTAGTTCCACCACTCGCTAAACACAATATCTCCACATTTACTTTGCACCCTTTTATTCCTCATCCCTATTTGTGTTTCAGTAACACATTCCAGAAGTCCGTCTTTTCAACGGAGTAAAGCATTCGCCTTCTGCTTTATTGCTTGCTACCAATTCTACATTTGGTATCACTCCATTCACCATTTATGTCCCTCTCTCTCCATCAACGACCGCCCGCCTGCTTTCAATAGAATCCATGCGAATAGAAGGCATTCTTCTATTTTAAGTTTTTCTATTCACATTTGCCCTCTATTCTTATTATCTTTAACTCCTCTCAATTCTTAACATTCTAAGCGATTTGAATATACTTTTACATCTCCAACAGCTTATTTTGATGAAAAATCATGGGTACTTTTTGCTTATCTCACCCCCCCCCCCCCCATTAAAAATTGGGTTTTCTCCCCCCGTTTTACGAGAAATATCGGTACTTTTGGTTATCTTCCTCAACTAAAAAAATTGTTTAACCCTTAAAAAAAAAAAAAAGAAATGGAAAAGTCAATAAACATGAAAACTGTGAGAGTTAAACATCTTATTGAATTTGATAACATTTTTATAACAAATCATAGCATGCCTATTCGGGGGCCAAACATTCAACGATCTGTTGAAGTATTGAATCAAAAGGATCTAACTCTTTTAATCCAATCTGTTGTCGCCACATAAACTCAGCTTTTTAATGGCAACATTTTAATGGGGTGGGGTAAGATAACCGAAAAGTACCAAATCATATTTTGTTAAATGTAATGCTTATTCGCCTTGTTTTAATCATGTATTATCTCGTAGTTTTGGGGTTTAAATGATATTATTGCTTATTATTAGATTAACATTTTAGGGTAGGTGTGAGAGGCCAGATCCGGCTGGTTTGAATATGTAACCGATAGAATATTTGGGACAGATATGGCCGGTTTAAATACTAAAGGGTTAAGTTGAAAATCAAATATACAGCATCTTCAAATCACCAGTGAAGAAATTCTCTCCCCTTTGATGATATCGTGAAAGTTGTTTTGTTTCGACAGTTATGTTTTAAATTAATTTAAAATGGCTTCTCTCGTTGGTTGAAAAGATTTCAGCCGAAGTCATTCTAGGTGTTAGCCACAATTATTCTAAAATATATTTCAGAACGCTTGTAGAAACTTCCATAGAAAGTTATAAAAGCCTGTTTTTTTTCCGATGTTAGTTAGCAGATAACGTGCCCTCTGGAAGCTATGTCACTCAATCTCACATACACTTCTTGTTGTATATTAACGTTCTTGCTATAATGATACAAAATGCTACTTTCCTCTACAATGACCTTAAGTCAATAATCTGATGCTTTCTTTAGTTTAGTTTCAATGAAATAGACAGGTAATATAATTCTTGTCATTTCTTTGTGACAAATAAAATCTTAGACAAAAAAAAAAATGAGTAACTTCCTGCTATACGCTAAGTGAAAGACATGAGTGCACAGAGTGACCTATTCCTCTGTAAAGGATATACAGAAGACAAAGATCTTAGTGGTGGATAAGTAGAGGACAGACCAAGGTGACTTCACCGTAGACGGAGAGATGATTCAGGAAGTGGATGATTTTGTGTACTTGGGATCCACAATCAGCACCAGTGGATCAAGCACACCAGAGATACTATGTAATATATATATATATATATATATATATATATATATATATATATATATATATATATATATATATATATATATATATATATGTATGTATGTATGTATGTATGTATGTATGTGTGTGTGTGTATTTTTCCATCTGTGTTTGTCCGCTACCATTGCTTGACAACAGACGTTAGTGTGTTTACGTCCCCCGTAACTTAGCGCTTCGGCCAAAGAGACCGACAGAATAAGTGCCAATCTTTTAAGAATAAGTACTGGGGTCGATACATCCGACCAAAAGCTATTCTTCAAGGCGGTGCCTCAGCATGGCCACAGTCTAATTACTGAAACAATTAAAAGATAAAATATAAAATAGGAATAAATATTTTGCCATATACCGGAGATATTAACGCTAGGTACAATCTATAGACACGATATAGATATGTTTAGATCCATTAACTTTGCAGTAATAATGTTGATATTATAATACAATATTATAATACGATATTATAATACGATAATGTTGATATTATAATACGATAATGTAATATGACATTATTAATATTATTATTACAGTACTAATATTATTAGTTACATTATTAGTCTAAAATGAACATAATTGATATTAAATATTAGCGGAAATGTAGAAAAGCTGCTAAAGCAACAAAATTGAAATTTTCTCATAATATTAATGAATTTTGCTTTCTATGCAACTGTGCTATTTTATTCTTTTACTTGTCTCAGTCATTCAACTGCAGTCATTCTGGAGTGCCTCTTTGAACGGTCTAGTCGAAAAATTTGACCCATCCACGGGTACTTTTGATTAAGTTTGCTACTTATTCCCTCTTATTCGCTTTGGTCTGACAGCTAACAAAAAAAAAAAAACAACAAAAAAAAATCAGCCGTTAATGGTATAGTAATAAACTGATTAGAAAAATAACTGATGTCGCAATTAACCAGCTAGGTGAAGAAAAATTCGTTACGTGTGACAAATACAATATTGGTTTAAAATTGCAATCCACGCATCATACTTAATGCAGAAATACCATTGTAAGCCTGATTTACTGTAGTACTCATTCTAAGATAATGTCAGTTATAGTACACAGTTATCAGTACGTACTTGAAGGTCATGCAGCCCTAAGGGAAGGAAATTGGCATTTAGCAATGACATCACTACTGCTTGAAAATTTTCGTCTGCTCCAGATATATTTCTGTGTTTTTAACTCTGTACGTCTATAATAGTTACTCTCCCAGCAGAAATATTGTAGCAAATTAGTCTATGAATGATGTATCTGCTTTCTGTATTCTGTTTTAATCTAATATTCTATTTTGATCTCATACCGCTTCTTTCGCACATAACGAATATATGCATGTACGTATGTGTGTGTGTGTTTTTGTGTGTGTCTCTGTATGTGTTTGTGAGTATGTATGGATGTATACGTCTATATAAGAACATATGTGTATGTGCGCGTACACGCATTTATCTTTGTATTTGTTCCCCCACAAGCCGATTCCACCCCCGGTTTTGCCGGGGCGGTACTCCAACACAGTCGCAACTGAATGGCTGAAACTAGGAACAGATAAAGATACTTTATTTGTAAAAGCCTTGTGAATGGATTTGGTAGACGGAAACTGAAAGAAGCTCGTCGTATATATGTATATATATATATATATATATATATATATATATATATATATATATATATATATATATATATATATATATATATATATATATATATATATATGTGTGTGTGTGTGGGGGTGTGTGGGGGTGTGTGGGGGTGTGGGGGGGGTGTATGTTTGTGTGTCAGTGTTTGTCTCCCCAACATCGCTTGACAACCGATGATGGTGCGTTTACGTCCACGTAACTTAGCGGTTCGGCAAAAGAGCAAAGAGCATACACAAGGTAGAAAATGTTTCGAGCATTTTCTAATGTTATTTTTCAAAGTTTATAAACGAATTTGTGTTGTGTCCATAACCTGAAAATTTTCGTCACGATGAAGAGGTTGGAAATGAAGTATTTAAGGTCCTTAATTGGGGTGATGGTGGGGGTTACAGATATCATATAAATTCGTACATGATTTTTCAACGTATATTCTTAATTAGGTTTTCTATGACTTTCTGTTCAAAGTTGTATGGCATATATGCAAAAATAAGAGAAATGCTTCTCTATCCATTCAATTGCATATCTATCTATCTATCTATCTATCTATCTATCTATCTATCTATCTATCTATCTATCTATCTGTCTTGATCTGGACGGATGCTAGTCGCATCGGCTCGCAAGTAAGTTGGCCTTTTATATGTCAAAAATTTTGCAGTTTTAAAATATTTTTTGTGGAAGAGGTGTATAAAACTATACACTTCGACCCTATTGAGTTTTTGTAATAGGCAGTGGCTCCTTCTGGAGTTTATTTCCAAAAGTTTTTGATTTTTCTCCGGCTTATTTGCCATACTTCGTAAAACAAATATGGCTAGGCCTTCACACGTGGTCGATTTGCCTCCAATAGCAGGCAAGGAGACTGACCAACAAGTCATTCCACATGAACGAACACAAGACGTAGAGACCAGGAATGCTGCGTTTACTACTACTGCCTTCACCACCTCCACTACCACCATTACGACCACCACCAACGACAACAAAACCAAAACCACTACTGCCACCGACATCGCAGCCACCACTACCACCAAGAACAACAATAACAAAAACAACAACAACAACTCCACTCCTCTTTTGTTCCTTTCACCACAGACAACGGAAGGAGAGAAAGAGAAGAGCATGATCGCCAAACAATTTGCTCAAATACGCCTGAACGCCGAAGAAAATTATGAAAAAAATTTCCCGCCACTTCGTAACTCATATGAAGGTCAGAGGAGTACACAAGAAGAAGGTCGCCCATCTGCCACAACAACAACACCTACCAGCATCACAACCGCCAACAACAACGCTAATACAGCAACAGTCACCTCTGCCATCAACACCAGCACCACCACCAACAACAACAATAACAAGATCAAAACAAACTTCGCCGAGGCGATAAGGGAAAAAACGACGGTAGTATCTTTTACTGCACAGCAGATAAAAGATACAAAGGCTTTACTTACGAAAGAAAATGACGAGGTACGGATCAACATACCACAAAACATACTAGAAGACACAAACAAAAAGACAATTATTTATAAAATTTTAAACTCAAAAACAAAAAAAAACCCCCAGAAAAAGCAAGCACGGAAAGGATCGAGAAATGCTTGAGATCTGTATGGCTATATAAAGATTATGTAACTTGGTGGCATAAATTTACCCATGTGCAAGTTATTTTTCAAAGTGAAGAGTTAGCGAAACGATTCTCAACGCTAACTCTTAAGACAGAAGAGTTAACAATGATACCGAGTTACCTTGGTCAGAGGGTAACAAGGGTTATCATAAAAAATATTCCTCCCACGGTAGACACACTATGGATAACATCAGCCGTATGTGTCGATATGGAGGAAGTTGACATATTACAAATTAATGTTTCTGAAAAGCAACAGTGGGTGGGTAAAAAAATGGAGATCCTTCTCCATATTACCCAGGAGTCACTAAATAAAATACCCACCTACATAAAGTTACCATCAATGCAAAGGCTGTATGTAGTGGTGGAAGTCAGACGACCACGCTGTTACATATGTGGCAGTGAAGCTCACTTCCAAAAGGATTGCAATTCTGCCGCGAAACAACAGCAACAACAACAACAACAGCCACGGAAAAACCAAAAACCCAAAACACCAGCATTATTACCCACAATACCGTATGCACAACTGATCAAGCAGCTATATGCGAAAACGAAAGAACGGCAACAACGAACAAACCAACCCAACCAAACAACACCACCACCTGAGTCAAACACAGAAACAACACCACCAACAACAACTAAAGACAGACCAACACCAACACCAAGAACAACAACCAAGAAGACAACCACTGAGAACGAAGAAAAGACCAATACTACTCCCAATTCCCCAACAACACACACACCACACACCACACACCACAACACCATCGACAAACACACAAATAGAACCAAATGCTTTGCCTTTACCCCCTTCTGATTCGTCAGACATTTCGTCTAACGATGAAAGTTCTACAGAATGGCAAATAGCCACAGGAAGTAAAAGAAAAACATCAAAAACAACCCCAAAATTAAATGCATGCAAAGCAGGGAAATATGTAACCGCTGAAAGCCCCTTGCACAAACAAACCAGCACCAACATCACAAAAACACACACAATGCTATCAGCGATAGACACAAAAAACACGAGACTAATGGACTACATCATATCTCAAACAAACATTTCTGAAGATGATTATAAGCTTAACAATCATCCACGCACTACACCACCGAAACATATCAAAATAGTTCACATCACACAAACGCAGCACCACGCACTCAAACCCTCTTTCCGAATGTGGTTGGGGGGGGGGGGGGGTTCCAAAAATATTTATCAAAGAAACTCTTCAAAAACCTCCTCGAAGATACTTCAAAAGAAGAGGAAGCTAACACTTTCGAAACGAGTAAGTAACCTTCTCTCTTGTCTCTTTTACTGTCGTGTATGAAGCACAAATTTCGACTTGAATTATGCTTAAATTAGGTTGCGTAAATGTAGGTGGCTTGGCGTCAGCTTGGAAGCAAGGTTACCTTCAAAATGACATCAAGTCACAGAACATAGAAATCATAGCTATCAGTGAAACCAGACTCAGTAACCCGCGGGCCCTCAAGTTCATGTTTGGCGGACATTTCGACATTTATTTTTCTCCCTGTCTGCCAAACATGGGTGGCGGTGGTACCGCGGTGCTTTTTCGGAAGAGTCTGAACCTAAAAGTAAGGCCAATATTCCTAGACCCGGAGGGTAGGCTGGTTGTCTTGGACGTCGATGGCACAAACGGGTGTGCTGTCCGTCTGATGGCAGTGTATGCACCGTCCTTAACGGGTCGGGTGGATTTCTTTAGACGTCTAGAGGTTTTCCTGGGAACGTCACGACCTTTACTGTTAGTAGGGGACTGGAACGCTACCTTGGACACGCATATAGACTATGTGGGAGTGGATAGGAGTAGAAGGGGATGTAAGTGCCTCAAAGACCTGCTCAGACGTTTCCATTTGTCTGACAGGTTCCGAATCGACCATCCGAACGTGCCAACGTGGACTTGGACAAACCGCGTCGGATCGTCGAGATCGCATCTAGATAGAGTTCTATGTAGGACAGCGGATAGAGATAGTGTAGGATGTCCACAATTTAAAATAGTCAGCTACACAGATCACAAATTTGTGACGTGTACGCTCGACTTAGATAAGACACATAGGCAGGGTCCCGGTTACTGGAAAAACTGAACGCTTCGCTCTTAGCGCGGCAGGTTTACAGGAACCGGATTAGCGAATTAATTAAGAGGGCGTTAACAGGAGCCATCGTTAACAACCGCTGGTGGTTTGCCCTGAAAATGGCAATTAAATCGGAATCTATTAGGTTTAGTAAAGAACTAGCGATAGATCGAAATAGAGTAGAGGGAGACATAGTTAAAAAAACTAGAAGAAGCACTTACAACTGGCAGCGCAACCAACGTTTTGGCTGCGAGGATGGCCCTCGACCAACACCTCAACGCCAAACACGAAGATTGCGTCGTTAGAGCTAAAATACGTGCCATAAGGAACGAAGGGATCGAAGATGCGCGAGAAGCTCGGGTGGTGGAGGCGCAACGCGGTAACAGAGTCACCATTCGGTCTCTAATCGATGAACAGGGATGTAGTTTGCTCGAACCCGAAAGGATGTGTGGGGCCTTTCAACAGCACTTTGCTCGACTGTTCGGTGCGAGCGGTGGGTCGGAACGCAGGATGGACTTCAGTGCCTAACTGACCGGCCTGCCGCGGCTCTCGGCGGGAGAGGCAGAGTGTTGTGAGGGTCCCATCACAGCTGCTGAAGTAAGGGATGCTATTGCGGGCTGCGCGAGGGATAAGTCGCCTGGATTGGATGGTCTACCCTACGAGATGTATTGTCAAATTCCAGACTTGTTTGGCGACCTCTTGGCATCAGTCTACTGCAACTGGCAACAAAACGGGAGAATTCCCGGTTTCGTGAGCCGCGGTGCAGTAACATTGCTGAAGAAAGACCCAAAGAAGGGGAATTTTATAGATAATTTCAGGCCCATCACTCTGCTCAACGCAGATTTGAAAATTTTGGCCAAAGTAATAGCCGAGAGGTTGACGCTTGTCATCGATAAACTGGTCGACAAGGCGCAAACATGCGCCGTGCTTGGAAGAAGCATCCATGACAACCTCCACCTCATGCGCTACATCATGGACAGGGTAGTTAAGGATCCTGGCATGGGTGGGGCGCTGATCAATTTAGATCAATCTAAAGCCTTCGATAGGGTCGACCATCGATACCTGGCGGCCGTTCTCAGGGCAGCTGGCTTTGGTCCCGTCTTCCGCGGTTGGATCGCTGCCTTGTATAGCGGCATCCGATCGGTAATTCGGGTAAACGGTCACCTGTCAAAACCGTTCGACATCACGCGTTCGGTCCGTTATGGATGTCCCCTGTCGGCGCTTCTGCATGTATTGACGCTCGAACCACTACTGCGGAAGCTGGCGACACTGAGGGGTATCCCACGAGAGCTGGGTTGCGGGACGAGCGTGTCTGCATATGCGGACGATGTCACCGTCATAGTGTCGAGCGAAAAGCACATCGAGATGCTAGGCGAGACACTTAAAGACTACGAAACGGTGACAGGAGCAAAAATTAACCCGGAAAAGTCAGTGGGTTTGTTACTCGGCACCTGGAGAAGCAAGCCCATACCGTCCAACAGTGACTCCGTAGTGGGACGCTGGACGGACGGACCGGTTAAACTGCTCGGGGTCTGGTTCAGTCCGGACCTCCAAATGGATAAGAACTGGGACGAGATCACCAGTAGAGTGATCAAACTCAGCCAAACATGGCCCGAGAGAAAGTTATCTCTAAAAAGCCGGGCGGAGGTGGCTAATGTGTATATCGCATCAGTCATCGATTACCGCCTGACCGTCGTGCCTTGTCCCGATGCCACCATCACGAAACTAGAACGCATACTTTTCCGCTTTCTGTGGAAGGGTGGCGTTCCGATGGTGAGGCGATCCATTTGCTGTCAACAACCGTTACATGGAGGACTGGGGATGCCGTGGTTAATGATGCGCAGACATGCGCTGAGACTGCGGCATCTCTGGAACTTCATTGACGACGGTGAACAGGTGTGGGCGCCGTTTGTGAGACACGCCTTCCCGCAGCTCGTCTCACTCACCGAACTGCAAACATGGATCAGGAAGAGACCGAAACTGGGCGATTGGCACCGCGAGTGTCGCCAAGCTCTACAACAGCTCTGCCGTCCGGGTTCAAACTTGTGCAACTTCCAAACGACCAATGCGTTCTATAGAGGACTAGTGGAGGGGAGGTCTGACGATACTCTCGGGGCAAACCTGGGTGTCGATGAGAAATTCCTAACCCGCCTTTCCAAGACGACGTTCGGGCCGGGGCCTATGGATAATTTCCAGAGATCCCTGGCTTGGCAATGCTATCGGGACGCACTACCAGTTCGAGAGAAGATCTACAGACATGGTTCGAAAACCACCGGACCGACCTGCCCGAGATGCGGTCAGAGCGACGAAACCGTTCTGCACGCACTTGTGCAGTGTCCAGATATTTCAGAGCTGTGGACCTTCGTCGAACGGCTGTTGTCGCGTGTGGGACGAGCCCACTTATCAGCCGAGTCTATCGTGAATATTGTTCCGCCACCTTCCTTTAAACGGGAAGGAAAAACGGTTTTTGTAACACTGATAGCTATGGCAAAAGAATGCGTGTGGTGGACGAGTTTGAAAGGTCTACAAACAAACACTTTCCTCTCTGGTCAGTCCCTCGTCAACATTTTCAAGTACCACTTGAAAAGGAGGATGAGGATAGAGAGGAAAATGCTGTCGAATGAAAGTTTCAATAAAAAATGGGTAAATGTGGCAAGAATGGTAAGAATGAAAGACGACACCATTTTAAGCATAGACTTGTAACAAAAAGAGACAAAAAGAGAGAAGGTACTTACTTTCATGTACCTTTAAAAAAAGAAGCCTGAGGTGACCGTGGTCTTTTCCGTAGGCTTTTCTCTCCACGGATAAACCTAATATGTTCCCCATTTCTTTTACATTGACTGTGATACACGATCCCTATTGATCGCCCCCCCCTTCCTTTTTTTTCCCCGCGATCCCTTTTGATCGAAATCCCCCCCTTTTTTCCCGCGATCCTTTTTGATTGAAATCCTCCCCCTTTTTTTTCCGCGATCCTTTTTGATCGAAATTACCCCCTTCCCCCCCCCCCCCCAAAGAAAAGCTCTACATTGTAATTTGTTCATTTTCTGTATTTAGCCTTGTGTGGCTATAATAAAAAGATATCTGTCTATCAATCTGTCTGTCTGTCTACCTGTCTGTCTGTCTGTCTGTCTGTCTGTCTACGTATGTACGCACGTACTTGCGTACCTATCTACCTACCTACATATATGCTTGTCTACCTACCTGTTTGCCTGCCTGCCTGCCTGCCTGCCCGCCTGCCTGTCTTCCTGCCTGTCTGCCTGTCCGTCCGTTCGTCTGTCCATCCGGCCGTCTCTCTGACTGCCTCTCTCTCTCTCTCTCCCCATCTATCAATCTATCAATTAATCAATCAATAGGCCCGTCATCGTTACTAATAGCAAATTGATTAGACTAAAATTAATAGTGACGTCATAAACGCAAAAAATAAAATAGCTGTAAACGCCAGCCATGAAGGTGTCCATCAATCTCAAACACCATCGTAAGTGGAATAATTAAAATAGAAATCAGAGAAAAAGGAAAGAAATAAAGAAACAAAAGAGACGTGTCTGAAGTCAGAGAAAGTAAGGCGTGAAGGAGAAATGCTGCCAGCATAAGATAAATAGCGATGGAAGAGAGAGAGAGAGAGAGAGGGGGAGAGAGGGAGAGAGAGAGGGAGAGAGTGAGTGAGAGGGGTGGGACAGAAAGAACAAAAGGTGTCATGTTAGAAAGTGAGGAAGCGAGAGGAAGGGAAAAGGGAGGGAGAGGGAGGGAGTAAGAGAGCAAGAGAGAGAGAGAGAGAGAGAGGAGGAGAAGCGAAAGAGAAAGCTTAAGAGAGTGAGAGAGAAAGAGGGGGACGGGAAAGGAAAAAAGGTGCCATGTTAGAAAGTGAGGAAGCGAGAGGAAGGGAAAAGGGAGGGAGAGGGAGGGAGTAAGAGAGCAAGAGAGAGAGAGAGAGAGAGAGAGAGGAGGAGAAGCGAAAGAGAAAGCTTAAGAGAGTGAGAGAGAAAGAGGGGGACGGGAAAGGAAAAAAGGTGCCATGTTAGAAAATGAGGAGGCGAGAAAAAATGGAGAGAGAGAGAGAGAGAGAAAGAGAGGGACAGTGGGAGAGAGAGAGAGGAGGATAGAGAGGAGAGAGAGAGAGAGAGCAAGAGGACATAGTATTTGCTGGGAGAAAGAGCGAATTAGAAGGAAAACAAAAGGCGTTAACTTAGAAAGTGAGGGAGAGTGAAAGAGAGAGAGAGAGAGAGACAGATGGAGAGAGAGAGAGTGAAAGAGGGAGTAATAGAGAGAGAGTAAGAGAGACAGTGAGAGCGACTAAAAGATATTGACAGCGAACAAGAAATATAGAAAGCAGAGCATTCTATAGAACTCAACGTGCTGCAAAAGTCTTTATAAGCAAATATACCCTATTAATAAATATATAGAAAATTGATGAAAAATATATTTAAAATTAAAAGAAATTGTTTAAAGAAAAATTTTATAAAATAATTATTTTTAGTGAAGACATTTCTCGATATTTTTTCATTTTATTTTTCTGTCTGTCTGGCTCAAATCATTTTATTTTTATTTTCACATCTCTATCTATAATGTTAGCACATTTTCACCCTTTTCTTGCTAATATTTATTTATTTATTTAACGTTCCATATCTTCTCGACTTCTGACTTCGTAAATTTTTCGTACTTAAAACTTACAAGCTTTTCTCTCTCTCTGTCTCTCTTTCTCTCTCCGCCTCTCTCTGTCTATCTCTCTTTCATTCTCTTTCGTTCTCCCACTCTCTCCTTCTCTAGCCCTATCTTGCTGACGTCACTATTACTCTCTTTCTGCTCCTCGTGACTCTCATAATGCTCATCTCTCTTTTCACACGTTATGTTATTTCTTTCTTGTTTTTCTTTCTCTTTATCTGTAGAATGTTGAAGTAGTCATCAAACTCCATTTCACTCAGTCCAGCTCTTTTCTTTCTTTCTTTCTTTCTTTCTTTCTTTCTTTCTTTCTTTCTTTCTTTCTTTCTTTCTTTCTTTCTTTCTTTTTTCCTAAGGTATCCTCTACCAACACCATCACATCAGCATCAGCACCAGCACCAACACCACTACTCGCACCGCCACCGCCACCGCCACCACCACCACCACCACCACGACCACCGCCAGTACCGCTAGCGCCGCCGTCACCACCACCACCGCCACCGCCGCCGCCACCGCTGTCGCCACCGCCGCTGCCACCGCTGCCACCGCCGCCGCCGCCGCTGCTACCGCTGCCACCGCCGCCGCCGCCGCCGCCGCCACCACCTGTTTTTTCGCTTTATTTCTGCTGCCATATTCCTACTCTCACCCCTTCTCCCTCTCTCTGATCTTTTCCATCTTTCTGACATAATTTACCTCTCGCTTTTATCTTTCATATTTTCCCAATTTCTTTCTACCTTTTTCTTTCTTTTTTTCTATTCTTTATTGTTTTCATTCTTCAATTTTCCTTTCATTTTTTTTTTCTTTTTTCTTCCTTTAGTTGTTTTTATTTTATTTTATTTTGCTTTCTTCATTTTATCATTCTATCGTACATAAAAAAAAAATGTATCACCAACACACACGATTTACACATGCTGACATTTGTTTGTTGAACGATACATTCTCTCTGCAATACCGTTCTATACGATCGTTTTATTCAATTTCTCAGTGCTTCTGTCTTTTCCTTGCTTAAATCACTGGACTGCGGCCACGCTGCCGCACTTCTTTGAAGAATTTCGTCCTGCAAATGGACCCCTGGACTTTTACTTTTTTTTAAATGTTTCACTTAAGTATTCGTTTTCCTTTGTCGAACTGTCAAGGGATCTAGTTTTTTTCATTCGCAAAATATGCATTTTTTAAAAAAGGACGTTAAAAAATCTGAAAATTAGCTATAATAATATAGTCTTCCAGTCTTATTGCTATGAAGGTATGATGTTGTGGAGGAAAATATTGGAGGAAAGAGTTACAGATGTTTAAAGATCGAAAATCTGTATTTCTAGCCAGTAGCGAGACAGAAATTTTCTTCGGTTAGCGGAGGGGTATCATCTTTAAGGTTGTACCCTGTGAAATTTATAGTTTAGCGACTGTTACATGACCTGTTCATTGTAGGTTTCTAAATAAACAGAAATACCAAATAAAATCAACATGTATCTTCTTACTATTTCTTTTGTCTCTTCAATGATTCTTTTATTAATTTTTTAATTTGTTATATTAATTATTTGTCTGCATGCGTTTACTTTATGCGTATTTCAGTATTATGTATACCTGTCATGTATCTGTGTGTACATCATTAATATATAAGTGCATGTAGATGTATGTATTCATATATAAGTTTATATGTACATATATGCATTCATGTGCGTGTGTGTGTATGTCTGTCTGTCTGTCTGTGTGAAAGGGGGTCTGTTTCCAAAACTCAGAAGGTGAGTAACGTTTTCATGCTTGGATTTGTAAACTACGACAAGAATAACACTGGCCAACAAGCTGCGAATGCCACGCTGTCTGTTGATTGGCTAAAATTACCCAAATTTTCCAACTTTAATTCCAAATAACATCAGATTCTTTAATTTACGAGACAAAGTAATTGGTTGATCGTAATCAAAATTCAGAGTTACAACGATACATCAAAATTGAAAGTAATCTGAGCAAAATTAAAGGGGGCACATTTTGCAAATGAAAAAGTCTAGGTCCCTGCCAAGTTACAGAGAGCTAACAAAAAACCGACACGAGTAGGACACACACACACGCACAGACACACATACATAGACACATATAACCACATACATACACGCACACATGCACAAACAACCTCCCCCTCTCTCTCTCTCTCTCATACGACGGTCTTTCACAGCTTCCGTCTACCAAATTCACTCCCCAGGACGACCTTTGCGCAAGGTGCTGCACAGTAGACTGGACACCAACCCACGCGGTGGCAAAGCGAGCTTGTTAACCACACAACCATTTCTTTAGTTTCACTCTTTTTCAATTTGTCATTCATTCATTCGTTCTTTTTTTCATTATTTGCTTATCACTCTTTCTCTCCCCCTCACTCTGAGGTACACTTTCGCTGAAGCTTAGAAATCCACACATACACGTAGGTACATACACACTCACCCGTTTTCATGCGCGCGCGCACACACAAACCTTCTATCTATCTATCTATCTATCTATCTATCTATCTATCTATCTATCTACCTGTCTGTCTGTCTTTCTATCAATCCAAGAATTCGAACCGTTCGTCCGCCTCTTCGTCTGTCTGTCTCTTCGTCTGTCTGTCTCTTCGTCTGTCTGTCTCTTCGTCTGTCTGTCTCTTCGTCTGTCTGTCTGTCTGTCTATCTATCTATCTATCTATCTATCTATCTATCTATCTATCTATCTGTCTACCTGTCTGTCTGTCTGTCTAGCTATTTATCGATCTATCTGTCGGTCTGTCTATCTGTTTGTTTGTCCAACTAAATCCATCCGCCTATCCATCCGTCTGTTCGTTCCTTCGTCTATCTGTCTGTCTGTCTGTCTATTCACTTATCTATATATCTGTTACGCATTCTCATACATCCAAACACCCACGTTTTTACTTTTGTCGCTATTACGAAGCTTCTTCATCCACTGTTCTCTTTCAGATATCTCTTTTGCCCCTGTTTCATGCTCCTTATCTTCTCTTGCTCTCCACCTTTTTGTCTTCCTCTTCTACTCTTTATATCCTTCTACGCTATAATTTGGTCCTCTTCGCCTCACCAATTCAATCTCATTTCTCCTTTCTCCCTTCGAATATCACAATAAACCGTAGCTATTTGGGCGACAGCCCAATTGACGAGTGATGTTTTGTCGCCAGGAAACAACTTATTCTATTAATATTAATATTAGTATAAAGTTATTCTTCAAATGTACACGTGTTGTTAAGAGATATGAAATAATTTAACGTTCGTTTTGTTTATTTGAAAAAGGTTGCATTACTTACATAATACTTCGTGCTAGGAAATGTTTGATTAATTCGGCATTATTCAAAAAGTACGACGGCAAAGAAATATATAACAATATATGTATTTGTGCCTGTGTATGTGTGTGCAGGTATGTATGTTGATACACACTGATAGACATACAAAAAATACACGCACACACACACACACACACACACACACACACACACACACACATGTACATGTTAACAATATTTTGATTAATTCTTTCCTTAATTAACAGCAAAGTTCATCAGGTACTTTAAAATAACAATGCTTTTAAGAAAATTACATATATATGATCTTTTCGGCATTTCTTTCTTTCTATACATACATAAATGCATGCATGCATACATACATACATACATACATACATACATACAAAACCAGAAAGGAGAAAGCTAATTGGAAGACTACAGATCCAATCCATCACTGGAACTGTAAAAATCTGTAGCACTTTCCAGAAGTTTATCATTTAAATATATATGAGCATGTCTAGGTATGCAACTGTATGCATGAGAATACATACATAAAACATACCAATCTTCACATACATACATACATACATACATACATACATGCATACATGCATACATGCATACATACATACATACGAAAATACCCTGTTGTTGATTGGATCTGGGTTAGAAACCGGTTCTTTCTCTATTGGCAAAAAATCTTGAAATAAACTGAACAATGACATACATACATACATACCTACATACATGCATAAAAATTTGTAAAACCTCCAGACATTTATCAATTAAGTATATATGAGCATGTCGAAGCATGCAAATATATGCATGAGTTAATATATATAAAACAAAACGTACAAATCTCCACATACATACATACATACATACATGCAAAAATATCCTGATGATGCTGTTGAAATTGAGTCGCCTTGGATCTAGGTTAGAAAACAGCTCTTTCACTATTGGCAAAATATCTTGAAATAAAACTGAAAAATGACATACATACATACAATGTCTTAGTTTCTCCCGTGGTTCATGTCAAATCAGTAAAAGTTCATATTTTCATTTACACAGTAAATCTATGCACTAGTTGGTAATAGAGGGTTAGCTGACTCCCTCTAATTATTTATTTTTTCTTTGAAGGTGGTTCTAAATTACTGTGAGGACAGAAGAACCTTATCTTCCATTTCGCTGACTCCTTTGACAGCCAGCACATGTGTCTTTATGTTAGAAGTTCTTGTAGCAACGAGCTTGCTACTGCATGCAGCTATTCATCAATCTTCCTTCAAAGGTACAAAGGCAGAAGGAATAATTACATTAGCTTTTAGTGCGACATCTTTCTCTGATCTCTTAGTTAGGTGGGTTCGCAGTTCCCATGACGTTTTGCAGAGCCGCCGAATCTGTTGGAAACAGGGGAAGTATTGTCAATCCAGAGACCTGGGCTGAATTCTTCCAACCAAATGTACTTCACCAAAGGCGCTCAAGATTCTACGTAGTGATGTTAAATCAAGCGATAGGTTACGCCTACCATCCAAATAGGCTTTGGTGGGATTTCAATGCATCACAAAGAAAGGGGAAGAATTACCCCAAGGTATTCGATCCTACCTTCGTATGTTTCCGCCAATCCAATGTTCTAGATTCTTACTCGTTCATTTTGTATAAATTTTTCCCCTTTTTTATGGAATACATTAAGTGTTTAATTTTATTGCATTTTTCTTTTAAGGTGCTAAACTGGCAAAATTATTACCGCACCGGACAAAATGCTGAACGGCATTTCTTCCGGCTTCGCGTTCTGATTTCTAAACTCCACTGAGGTCGACTTCGCTTTTTATCCTTTCGGCGTCGAAAACATATGTACCAGTCGATCACTGAGGGTCGATGTAATCGATTTACGCCTCCCCTGAACTTCAAAGGCCTCGTGCTAAAATTTGAAACCAATTTTATTACATTTCCGAAGCTGGTGAGTCGATAAGATCGAAAGCAGGTAGGAAAAAGTGCTTTGCAGTGATTCTTCCGATTCATTACGTTAAGTTCAAATTCTGCCGAGGTCACCTTTATCTTTTATTCTTTCGGAGTCGATAAAATAAAGTACCAGTCAAGTACTGGGTTGACGTAACCGACTGACCACCTTCCCCTAAATGTGTTGGCTTTATGCTAAAGTTTGAAACTTAGTTTATTGCATTTTCTAAGGCAGAGAGTTGGCAGAATTGTTAGCACATCGGACAAAATGCTTAGTAGCGTTTATTCTAACTCCATTACATTTCAATTGAAGGCGGCGAGCTGGCAGAAACGTTAGCACGCCGGGTGAAATGCTTAGCGGTATTTCGACTGCCGTTACGTTCTGAGTAGTTCAAATTCCGCTGAGGTCGACTTTGCCTTTCATCCCTTCGGGGGTCGATAAATTAAGTACCAGTTACGCACTGGGGTCGATGTAATCGACTTAATTAATCCATTTGTCTGTCCTTATTTGTCCCCTCTATGTTTAGCCCCTTGTGGGCAATAAAGAAATAAGAATTGTTACCGCCTCAGTCAAAATGTCTAGCTGCACTTCTTCGAAATCTTTAAGTTGCGAGTTCCAATCCTATCGAAGTTAACTTTATCTTTCATTCTTTTGGATCGATTAAACATAAAGAAACAGTCAAGTACTAAATCGATGTAATTCACTAACCCCACCCTTTGAGACTGCTGGCCATGCATCAAAATACAAAACCATTTTATTGCATTTTCTCAAAAACGCATTATTCATTTGTGTCTCTCCGAGTTTAGATTCAAATCACAGTTAAAATCAGTTACATTTTTAACCCACCTCCGCAGAGAAGAAAGAGAGCCTTTAAAGTGGTCCATCAACCTACTTGAAATAGCAGTCAAATTCTCTCTTAAATTACACCCTACCTCCTTAAAGAGAAAGACATATATAAAAGCAACTCTAATTGTCCGAAAAAAAAATAAAATAAGACGAATGGTCACATCTGGAGTGCATTTAATCATGGCACCTTGGGCAAGTGTCTTCTACTATAGCCTCGGGCTGACCAAAGTCTTGTGAATGGATTTGGTAGACGGAAACTGAAAGAAGCCTGTCGTATATATGTATATATGTGTGTGTGTGTGCGTGTGTGTGTGCGTGTGTGTGTGTGTGTGTGTGTGTGTTGTGTGTGCGTGTGTATGTTTGTGTGTCTCTGTGTTTGTCCCCCCCCCAGCTTCGCTTGACAACCGATGCTGGTGTGTTTACGTCCCCGTAACTTAGCGGTTCGGCAAAACAGACCGATAGAATAAGTACTAGGCTTACAAAGAATAAGTCCTGGGGTCGATTTGCTCGACTAAAGGCGGTGCTCCAGTATGGCCACAGTAAAATGACTGAAACAAGTAAAAGAGTAAAAGAGTAAATCAATGTTTACCTAATACTGATCATCAAAAATAAAAACGAACAGAAATAGCTATAATCCCTCTTACTCATTCTCTTATTCTGTTTGTGTGTCTCTCATTTCTCTCTGCCTCCCGCTCTCTCCCTCTTTCTGTCCCTCCCCACTCTCTCTCTCTCTCAGACTTTCACTCTCTCTCTGTCGTCCAGATGCATTATGCTGGATGGAGTCGATTCACTGAAACAAACTCGTTCCAAATAAAATATGGCCGTGACTCTATTCAAACGAACTCTGTATTGTTCTGGCCATTGTTGACGTGTCCTGTCGAGGGGATCATATTTCACATGATGAGAACAAGATTAACAATTCATGCATCCTTCGTGCTGCTGCTGCTACTACTACTACTACTACTACTACTACTACTACTACTCTACTTCTTCGTTTATTTTTCTTATATTTATCATATTACTTTTATTTTACAAGTACAATTGTTGCCTCCTTTAATTTTCCCATCCTTATGGTCATCCACGAATGGCTTCATTACCTTCGACGCGACATTGACAGCAAAACCGCCGCCGATACCACCACCAGCAAGACAATAACGACAACGACGATGACCACCACCACCACCACCACCACCACCACCACCATTACCACAACCACCACCACCACCACCAGCCCGCAACGGGAGTTGTGATGACAACAGTACAAACAGTAAGCGGTTTAACAGGCAAAACACCAGCAACGAAAATCAAACACAATATCAACTACTACTACTACCACTGCTGCTGCTGCTGCAGCAAGCGGGAATTACACGAAAGAACCTCAACCCGGTTACATGGTTTCTAGAATGTCAGTCAAATCACCCTCAAATCACATTGGGATATCTTAAATGCATGAGTTTACATTCGAGAGTAATCACTGCTGGAACATCCTTTAGTATAAAGTCTGATTAGATGGTGTTGAGCTAGGGTTAGGCGACTACAGCAACCACTATTAATACACTAACTAAAGTGGATTTGCAGAATCGGTAGGTTTTCGGTAAAATACCATTCGATAATTAATTACGAATCTTGCGTGCCCCACTAAGTAGTTCACTTAAACGTCGATCCTTGTGTGTTCGATGAAATAAAGAAACAGTCAAGCATCAGGTTTTTCGGTACAAAATTTTGCGTCTTGAGTTCGATACGCCTAAAAGTTGACTTTGGGCGCGATGAAATAAAATAATAGTCAAGCACTGAGTATTATAGAACGAAATTTACACGCATGGGTTAACCTCAGCCATTACCCTTTCGGGTGAAATTAAATAGATTACCTATCATTGGAAGGGCCTTTTGGCATATTGCAAGGCTGTATTACGAACCAACGCAGACGACGAGCTGGTAGAATCGTTTGCATGCCAGGCAAAATGCTCAGCGGCATTTTGTCCTCCATTACGTTCTGAATTCAAATTCCGCCAAGGTCGACTTTGCCTTTAATCTTTTCGGTATCGATAAAATAAGTAACAGTTGAGTACTGGGGTCGATGTAATCGACTTACTCCCTCTCTCCAAATGGTTGACCTTGTACCAGAATTTGAAACATATATTACGAGAAAACATGGGGAAGTTTTAGTCTTTTAGTCAACCTGCTCAACGCGCGAAGGTTACTCTGAAAGTAATGCCAAAGTGATATTAGTTTATATTTTCAATGTGGCGAGCTGGCAGAAACGTTAAGCACGCCGGGTGAAATGCTTAGCGGTATTTCGTTTGCCCCCGCGGCCTTAGGCGGTTGCGCCGGCAACGTCAACTCGGCTACGGCTATCCCGTCCAGTACGAGAGGAACCGCGGGTTCAGAGCAACGGTTTGCGCGCTCGCTCGATAGAGCGGTGGTGCCAGGCTGCCTCTGAGCGATAACGGCTGAACGCATCTAAGCCGGAACCGTAGCCGGACCCGAGTTGTTTTCCAAAAGCGTCTCAACCTCAAGGCGCATGCCTTAGCTCGGCGTTCGCCGTCCGCCCGTCGCGTTCACGCGCGGCGAGCGGCAGCGTCGCCGGCGGAATTGCCATCTCGGGACGTCTGCGGCGGTGGAAAGCGGTCGGCCTTTTCCGGCCCGCCCGAAGTCGTCGCCGACGTCCCCCGCCCCACGACTTGTTCGAAGAGATCGAGACGAAAAGGATCGATTGCATACGACTCGACTTGCCGTTCGGAGTGACGTGCTTAGTAGAGCAGCTACCACACTGCGATCTATTGAGTCTCTTCTCGCGAACGACACGATCCGCGATTCTTTCAAATAAGGCAGCGAGCTGGCAGAATCGTTAGCACGTCGGGCGAATTGCTTAGCGGTATTTCGTCTGCCGTTACGTTCTGAGTTCAAATTCCGCCGAGGTCGACTTTGCCTTTCATCCTTTCGGGGTCGATAAATTAAGTACCAGTTACGCACTGGGGTCGATATAATCGATTTAATCCGTTTGTCTGTCCTTGTTTGTCCCCTCTGTGTGTAGCCCCTTGTGGGCAGTAAAGAAATAGGTATTTCGTTTGTCTTTACGTTTTAAGTTCAAATTCCGCCGAAGTCGACTTTGTCTTTCATCCTTTCGAGGTTGATAAATAAAGTACCAGTTACGCACTGAAGTCGATGTAATCGACTTAATCCCTTTGTCTGTCCTTGTTTGTCCCCTCTATGTTTAACCCCTTGTGTGCAATAAAGAAATAAGAAGCACGCCTGGTGAAATGCTTAGGGACAAGAGCAAGCAAAACAAAACAAGCTAAACGACACAGAAAGTGATGTAGGACGGTGGAAGAGGACGAACAGTCGAACAAAGGGGCCACGGAGACGAGAGTTGTCGGTAATGATTAGAAAATGTTTGGAAGGATGGAGAACGGAGAAACAGAATTTGCGATTGGTCGGCTATGGGCAATAACGAAATAAGAAACGTTAGCACATCGGGCGAAATGATTAGCGGTATTTCGTCTGTCTTTACGTTCTGAGTTCAAATTCCACCAAAGTAGACTTGACCTTTCATCCTTTTGAGGGATAAAATAAGTACCAGTTGAGTGCTTGGGTCGATGTAGTCGATTTATGCCCTC
>NC_142930.1:149282732-149292732 GCF_046866305.1 Octopus bimaculoides
TATATATGACTGTATATGTAATTCGAGAAATTGAAACTACGATCGCGTGATCGCGAGTGCAATATCCTAGTCACTGGGCTACGCACCTGTTGATGTAACCTCTAATTTTTAATATTACCGAGTTTATATAAAAGTAAAAGTTGCTAAACCTTACGCTTGATCTGATTTATTATAAATACGTTTTAAAGCTTTCTTACCGTGAATATCTCATTTTATTGTTTATCAACACCTCCTTCATCTCATGAGGTACGTATCGCTGATGTATCATCTGGCGCTCACGAATTTAACTTCACTTTACTTCTACCTGAAGTTATTGCCCTTTGTTACTTCGGCACTTCTTTGCTCTCGTTCTTATCTGAGAAACTGGGCTTTTCATAGTCCTTGATTATTTACATGAAATAATTTCACCCCTTACATCCTTGATCTTTTCTCACCTCCAAGTTCAATATTTACCAGATTACGGCCATCATCTCCTTACATATCTGTATATCTGATACATATTTCATCTTAACTACCCGTATGATATTCACATACTAAAGAAGCCCTACTCCCCACAAAAAGTCCTTATGAAATTTCAGGTCAGCTGCTGATCAATCGGATCTCTGCCAATTCATTGTTAACTACCCCCGACCGCTCATGTGGTTTATCCTTTCCTAGACTCTTAATTCTTTAGTTCTCAAATATTACCTAACTTCTAGGTGGGACCCGTACTCAAACACAGCTAGAGGTGGTGTTGTTGTGACATGATGAGAGATGTCCTAGACCGTATCCCAAGAGATTCCTTCGACTAAATAACATCAAGTCTCTCACCCGTACATTTTGCTCCACAAACACTTTGTCCTAAATCTGCACTTCTACATCTCCTACAGTAGTTCTCTGCTCTCGAATTTGGTTGATCTCATGTCACTTCTGAATCCGCACTCCTGACTCATCGTCACTTCTCATCTCGCAACTCACATTGCATCCATCACTCCCACACCCCATTTTACTCCTACAGCTAGTCTACTGCCAATACAAAATAACGAACCTTTAGACTTCCTCTAATTATCTCTATGGATACGTTTCTATTGCAGCTGTGCAAAGAGATTCAAAAGGACATTAGTCTCATCGGGATCGGAGGATCTATACACATGGGCATAACACAATTTCTAGACGAATCGAAAAAGGTAATACAAGGCAATGAGTGCAACTATTAGTGCTATAATCTGAACAACCTAGTATCAATATTATCACCACTAACTGCATTACCACTTCTATCACATTTACAACCATTACCACCAAAGCCACCACCAACCCACTGTCCCCATCCTGGAACCGACCATGTTCACGACTACGACGACGACAACGACGACGACGACGACGACGACGACGACGACCATCACCACCACCACCACCACCACCACCACCACCACCACCACCACCACCACCACCACTTGCAGCAACAGCAACTCCATCATAAACAATCCTCATTCACAGAAATATGCCACATTCTCGATTTGGTAGAAATAGCAGGTAAACAACCCGAATATTACCCCCTCTATCTTAGAAGAGAAAACAGAAATTTTAATCCTGAATAAATTGAGCCTGAATTTTAAAACGGAATAGTCACGTTTGGAATGTATTTGGTCACGTGTATGTTCAATCAGAGACTTTTCGGGGCTAAAATATCAACACAACGAAATTTTATTCAATGTACTAACCTTAATCTTTATATATACACCATAGATATCACACTGCCCGTATTATCACAGACACCGCAGTATCACAGATAGCACACAGCCCATAGTACCACACACAACACATAGCCTATACTGTTACAGAACCACCACAAATACGACACCACCCATACTAAAGCGTATACCATACCGTTCATACTATCACATACACTACATTCACGTAGATACAACGCTGCTCATACAACTGCAAACATTTAAGGAAAAAAAAAAACGGTTGGTCAGAAAATGGTCAAAAAATGGTCCATTTTTTTACCATTTTGGCCGGTCAAAAAATGATCAGAAATTTCGCGCAAGACATATTAGTTGTTCAGTCAACTAGACAATCAAACTCATTGAATTAACGCATAAGTGTGTATGTTATCGGTCTGAGTATTCCACAGGCGCGCGTACCTTTAATGTAATTTTCAGACGGAATCAGTGTGACACAGTGTGACATAGCTGGGCCTTTCAAATACAAGTACAAGTGGTCTGATGGGTGCTTATATAGTCACCGCCTACTCAGTTTCACTTACAAGGCATTAGTCGACTAGTTTATAAAAAAAGTTGAGATCTTCTCAAGAGGCCACGTGGCGGGTTCGATCCGTGGATTCTGAAATTACGAACCGAACTTGTATATGATTCGGCTATTCTACGTCTACCGCAAATATTGCTAGTAACATAACAAACAAGGAAACACCTCCTCCACCACTTTCACTGTCACTGTCACCACTGCTACCACCACTACGCCTACAAATATCACAACTGTTATCTCTCCATCAACAGTATGTATAAAAACAACGCCCATTCTAGCAAAATGATAACTAGCACCACCATTGCCACCATCATCCCCACACAAGTCACCATCATTAACGCATATGCCCCCTCACCACCACCATCATCATCGTCGTTGCTGTCGCCACCACCACAACCACAACCACCATTATTATCCCTTGGTCTTCTATTACTGTAGCTTGGTACCGAAATGCATTCGGAAAAATAAAAATAATGATAATAATTTTAAAACTAATAGTAACAGTAAATGTATAAAAAATACGCCACTGTCGTCAGTTTTCTCCGAGGGTAAATTGAAGGTAATATTATGCCTTGGAAACTATGTAAACTGATTCTACACATTGACCGAATAAAAACATGCCCTCTCTACCGACCGACCGACAGTATACACACAAAAATGGCCGCCGCCCCCTTTAATAAAGAGTACCATTGTCTAAGTCACGTGACATTTACAGTGTTGTTTCAGTGTAATTAATTGAAATTCACAGTTAATTTTGCCCTATACTCGACATACGATCTATAGAAGTGTTATTACGCATCTTGATCATATGTTAACTTGATGACGACGATAATGATGATAAGGAGGAGGAGGGCGACGAAGAGGAAGTGGAGAAGGGTATGATGATGATGATGATGATGATGATGGGAGCTGTGGTGTCGTAAGGTGTTGAAGGAGAAATGTTGCTGCAGAATTAAACTAAGCGGCATGTCGACGGAGATAGTTTTATTAAATCTGGACGTTTGCCATTGAATATCCGGTTGCTAATTTTTACTATTTACCCACACGAGAATAGTAAGACGTGGTTTCGTTCAATAATACACCATGTGACTAGAAACTAGTAGGATTCCGTAATTATATGTGATGCATGAGTTCGAATCATTACAAACTCCAGATTTTCTTTCAGTTTTGTATAAAAATTTGTGTTCGCTTATACAAAAAAAGTACTTCACTGCCGATCATGATCTTTTATATGGTAGTGTGGTAAGAAGCTTGTTTCCCAACGACATGATTCATGGTTAACCCCCACTGCTTTGCCCTTTGGCAAGTTGCCTTCTACTATAGCCGTGGGGCGACGAAAGCCCAGTCAGTAACTTAGTGGTTAAGCTATTCGGCTAACAATCGTAGGATTGTTGGTTCAGTTCCCAGAAAAGCGTTGTATCCTTGAGAAAGACACTTTATTTTACGTTGTTCCAGTCCGCTCAACTGGCAAAAATGAGTCGTACCTGTATTTCAAAGGGCCAGCCTCGTCTCACTCTGTGTCACGTTCAATCTCCCCAAGAACTACATTAAGGGTACACGTGTCTGTGGAGTGCTCAGCCACTTGCACGCTTAATTTCACGAGCAGACTGTTCCGTTGATCGGATTAACAGGAACCCTCGTCGTCGTGACCGACGGAGTGTGTGTGTTTGTGTGTGTTAGCATCGAAGTCAGAGGTTTACTAACAGGGCGGCAATTATATATCACTTGAGGAAATACAACTGGATCCTATTATTATACAGGTAAACTGTTGCTTAAACATTGTGTATATGTGGATTTATGTTGTATCGAAACATGTGTAGTGTTTATTAAATAGCTGTCTAGCCGTACTCCTTGTTGGCTCTATTTTTTCAATTATATATATATATATATATATATATATATATATATATATATATATATATATATATATATATATATGTAAAGGTAAGATCCAAATATCAAGGTGTAGGCAGGTAATAAGCTTCGAGTAGTCCGTAGAAGGTATAAAACACAACTTTCAAGGAAAATAGTGGTATATTGACATGGAAGGATGTAAATTTTTCTCGCATCGAAGTTCGAAAAGCTGAAAAAATTGTTTTATAGCTTACGCCTAGCAGCAGGGGTTAATTTGTACTCTGGATAATTAGTACTTCCAAGGTTCTTTTGGCTAAGAAACATATGTAACCTGGATTCTAAAGAAGCTCGTCGTATTTATGAACATATGTATACATATGTATACATACACGCATGCATCTGTGTGTGTGTGTGTGTGTGTGTGTGTGTTTGTGCCTGTGTTTGTCCTCCATCACCGCTCGACCATTGGAGTTGGTGTGTTTACATAATCATTACTTAGCATAAGTACCAAGCCTTAAAAAAGAAGAAAAAAAAACAAACTAGAAAACAAACAAGTACTAGTATCGATTCATTCGATTAAAAAATCTTCAATATGGTACCCCAGCATGGCCTCAATATATCAACAAAGAAACTTTTTTTCAGTGATTCTCTATCATCTATCCAATCCATAGTTTAGGAACACCATTGAATGGATAAATAATGGCGTATTAAATACTTTACTACATAAATTCTTGTTTATTGAAACCATTTCCGCTTTCAAGTCGTATGTCACAATTATTAAACAGCAATTGAGATCAACTCCATATAAGAAAAGGAGGCAATCTCAAAAATCAAGAATTGATATGCATTTAAGAAAAAGGACATTGTTTATTGCTCGACGATAAGGAGACAACCGTGGTCATGTGTTTCTACCTGCATAAGCATCATCACCACGGCTGCTGTCCAACCTTGTCATCAGCAGCCAACTGACTGAAACTTATACAAGAACAGAACATATGTGTAACATAGAAAATTTGCATAAGAACCGGCAGAAAGAACTTACTCAAAGTGACCAATGGCATGAACATGAAGTCTATAGGAAAATACAGGTATATCAAATAATATATAACATAAATTTTTAATATATTTAAGCCATATCCACCGTCAAGCGATGTGTCATATTGTTTTAAAACCTCTCTTCAAATAAACACATAAATAAACAATTAAATAGATGAATTACTGATGACTCAATTTGCCGTTTTGCTTATTCCACATTCTAACCAGTGAGAGGAATCTGTAGGATGGATGGGTAAATTTTTTGAATCGAAGGGAACACGCCGAGAGAATTAAATGAAATAATGACTTCTGATTGAGGTACAAGGCCTGTAATTTTGTGATAAGGGAGAGTTAGACGAGCCCAACGATTTCATTTCTAGACTTACATTTTTTATGTATTTCGCAGGGAAAAGCTACGAAGTTAAACTCATCAGTATTTGAACTCAGTGTGTAAAAAGCCAAAAGAAAATGTCACAAATAATTTTTAACTTTCAAACAACTTGTCGATATTAAAATGGCTGAAATTCATACAATAGAAAATCAAACTAACATCACAAACAAAACTGGTCAGTGAGTTTCAACAAATGTCGAGTGTGACTACAATAAGGACGAAGCTAAGTATAATTACTCTTTTACTCTTTTACTCTTTTACTTGTTTCAGTCATTTGACTGCGGCCATGCTGGAGCACGGCCTTTAGTCGAGCAAATCGACCCCAGGACTTATTCTTTGTAAGCCTAGTACTTATTCCATCGGTCTCTTATGCCAAACCGCTAAGTTACGGGGACGTAAACACACCAGCATCGGTTGTCAAGCGATGTTGAGGGGGGGGGGCAAGCACAGACACACAAACATACATATATATACATATATACGACGGGCTTCTTTCAGTTTCCGTCTACCAAATCCACTCAAAAGGCTTTGGTCGGCCCGTTACTATAGTAGAAGACACTTGCCCAGGGTGCCACGCAGTGGGATTGAACTAGGAACCATGTGGTTGGGTAAGCAAGCTACTTACCACACAGCCACTCCTGCGCCTAATTATAAAAATTTTTTAGATTAGTCATCGATGTATTATACATAATGTTTGTACACCATTCATATGCAAGAGACTGCGATTTTCATGCAAAATGGAATATCACATAGACTAGCTATGTAAAAGCAAATCATGTATCAGGGGAAGACAGACAAATCGTCCGAGAAGCGGCTAGCGAGAACATCAAATGCATTAGCTTTCTTAGGGCTTGTCAATAACGTGTACTTACAGCCATATGCCAAGACGAGATGGGCCGTCTCCTATGTATGAGGTGCAATGATATATGAGATACATTCACTGATATTAGCTGCATCTTGCTAGTCACTGGTGTATATCTACATTAAGTATGATACGTAGGTGGCTATTGTATTCTAATTCAAGTTAAGTTTTATACACCGGATTTCATTTTTCTTCTGTGTAATTGTGTTACTTCATTCTGTAACAAATATTGATTTCGTAAATTTGATTTACGTCTGAAAAGAAAGGTATTCAGTTTACAATGGAAAGAGAGGCAGTAGGTTTTTCACAACCCAGTCATTGCAGCTGTTCAGATGGGTGTAATCTGAAGAAAATTTCACTACTATTTTATTAAGAATAGACAACACCTACAGGCTGTTGGCTTATGTAGACCGTAGGACTTATGTTTAGCGCCGCTTATTACTTCCGTTCATTGTGTTTGTGTATGTAAGTTATACGTGTGTGTGTGAGTATACGTGTGAATCACCAAACTTGTGTGCGTTTCTACGAGTCTTTTTCACCATGTATATGTATACACACACATACACACATGTAAATATATATACATCGATATACATATGCACATATAGACATACACTCACACACATATATGGATACACATATACACATATATACATATGCAGAGATGCATAACAATGTGCATGTATATATCTGTGGGCACATGTACGCGTGTATGTGCGCGTATATAGGTGTGTGTGTGTGTGTGTGTGTGTGTGTGTGTGCACGTGTGTATGTGTGTGCATGTGCGTAGATAATATTAGCAGTAGCATCAGAATCTATCCAAGTATATTAATCCCTAAAAGAAATGCAATCATAATAAACTCGCAATATATTTTTTTAGCCTTCAAAAAGAAAAGAAAAATGTTTGACAATCTAGAAGTAACGCAGAATCTTGATTCATTGAAGACTACAGCATTCAACCAATTAAGACAACATTTGGAATTGAGCGTCTTAAAAGTGCACCACATAAGGCGTTGACATAGTCGTGCGGTTAAAAAACTCCATTGGAAAACACGTGGTTTCGGGTTGAATCCCACAGCACAACACATTGGGTACGTTGCTTCTGCATTAGTCCCAAGCTGATTAATGTATTTTGAGTGAATGGTCTTGACATACGCTGTGTGGAAGTATGTCTTACATGTACACATATACATCTACACACATACACATACACGTATGTATACATACATATATATATGTATGTATGTATGTGTATATATATATATATATATATATATATATATATAGTTATGGTATATTATATAAAGAACGTAGTAGAGTACAATATTTCCCCCTGTGCTACATACATACATACATACATATATATATATATAATCATAAATATATAGGGATTGACAGTAACCTGCTTCTCCAACATACTGAGAATTCAGAAATAGCAGTCAAAGAACTACTGATTTCAAAACTACAAATTATTACTCCAGATTGATAGCGATATTTTTGATACACACAGAACAAAAAACAGTAGAGAAGAGTAAAAAAATCACCTGCCTTTAGTTAATTTAGTACGATCGTTTCACAGTTAAGAGTAAAGAATACTCTATTCTGATCTTCAGCTAAATATTCCAATAAATTTGTTGGAATATTTAGCTGAAGATCAGAATAGAGTATTCTTTACTCTTAACTGTGAAACGATCGTACTAAATTAACTAAAGGCAGGTGATTTTTTTACTCTTCTCTACTGTTTTTTGTTCTGTGTGTATCAAAAATATCGCTATCAATCTGGAGTAATAATTTGTAGTTTTGAAATCAGTAGTTCTTTGACTGCTATTTCTGAATTCTCAGTATGTTGGAGAAGCAGGTTACTGTCAATCCCTATATATTTATGATTATAAATGTCTTTTACCGAAAAGGTTTTTACATACTGAGCTACCCGGCAAAATTGTTAATTATTAATTTTATTACTAATTGACGATTCCCTGCCCTGCATATCTACATATATATATATATATATATATATATATATATATATATATATATATATATATATATATGTAAATATATATATCTGTAAAAATATGTGACACCTATTCAGTGGCCATGATAAAACACCGAGTTTCGGATGCCAGGGTGGGGGTGGGGGTCCATTCGAACATCTCTTCAGTTATCCAGCTACCGGAAATTCAAAGGAATTTCCGGTAGCTGGATAACTGAAGAGATGTTGGAGTGGATCCCCCACCCTAGCATCCGAAACTCGGAGTTTTATCATGGCTACTGAATAAGTGTCACATATTTTTACAGATAAATTGACTATTTGCATAATATCGAGGTCTCTTTCTTCCTTTTGTTGCCACTCCTGCCATATATATATATATATATATATATATATATATATATATATATGTATATACCAATTACCAATTAGTAGCAGTAGAGGTATAGGTGTCAGCCCATTACGGCCGTTTCTAACGACTCCTTTAATTACACTGGGTAACACAATTGTTGCTTGTCTAAATGTTTTTAGTTTCTCTAAGGTAATATTTTTCTCCTGATTTCAAAACTACCCTGGAAAACTGGATAGCGTTGATATTTTAGGATATGATGATTCTGATAGTCCTTTATTCAACTTATTCACATTGTAAGTTAATAGGAACTAAAAATATTTTGTCCTAATATTTAGTTTTTAAACTAATGAGATATGTAAGCAAAAACTATGATGAGATTATAATATTTTACTAGAAATGCACCGAAGACTGTGCTTTCCTACTGTGAGCCCCTATATCTGTACGCACCAATGCCCATATATATATAATGTTCCATCTTCCTTGGTATCTTTTCTCCATCATAGCAATATCCTGATGGAATCTCTCACCATGTTCCTCACTTACTTGGCCTAAGTTTTCACGAAAAAAAAAAACTCGAAATGTGAATGCAAAAAGTGTACCTTCAATGACATTCTACAGCTTAAATTCTTATAACTCTCCATAAGTTTTGCTACGAGCTGCTTGTAGTTTGGGTGTTTGTTATTACCAAGGAATGCATTGGCAATATCTCGAAATGCACACCATACCTCTCTTTCTAGGTCACTCATCTCATTTCCAAATTTTACCGATCTCAGCATTTTCCTTATTTGTGGTCCAGTAAATATACCACCCGTAACATTCTAAATCACAACGAACATCCCATTTAAACTTATAGTTTACTTTCTCAAGAAGCTCTTTTTCATCGTCATATTCTTCCTTCATCTGTATTGAGTTTTCAATAGAGAGGGATGAATGCTGATTTCCATTGTATAATAAAGCTGCTTTGAGGCTTTATATTGATCTATCTATCTATCTATCTAACTATCTATCTATCTATCTATCTATCTATCTATCTATCTATCTATCTATCTATCTATCTATCTGTGTATCTGTATGTCTGTCTGCCTATCTATTAGTAGGAATCGCTTAACCTGAAGGTACAGAGTGTTTTGCTGGAATTTGACAGGTACAGTGTTCGATTCTGTCGCGGTTGCTGACCTATTTTTTAGAAACACCGCTGATCTAGCAGGATCGTTAGCGCGCGGGGAAATTGCTTAGCTGTATTTTGTCCGTCTTTACGCTCTGAGTTCA
>NC_142930.1:149297732-149305232 GCF_046866305.1 Octopus bimaculoides
TCGGTGCTATTTGAAATTAGGGTATAAATAGCCGAAAGAATTGCTGCTAAGCATTTTGTCGGATGCCGTAACAATTCTTCCAGCTTACTGCTTTTATTTGATTATATGTTCAAGTCGACAGCTTAAAACCTTACCTGTTTAAAATTTTACCTGATGATGTTGGATTATTTATTATTATATAATCTTTTATGACTGTATTAAATGAATTTAACCAAAACAGCAGTCGTAAATTTTAAGCGCCAATCGTGTATACTATTTTATATTTATGCCACACAAAGGATCCACTAGTAAGTCGGATTGATGATCACAAATTAGATATCTGAGGTATCTTGTCAGCACTTGATGTCTGCAATGTTGTTTTATTTCCCTGTGAGCTCTATATGTTTGTACCTTGCCATTTTCTGTTGTCTTACATGTTGATGTGTCTTGATATTTAAGGAATCCTTATAACTAATTCATACAATCCCTCTGATATAACTTTCATCTTTTATTTGCATCAGTTTTGCTCTAATACCTACAATTTCTATTTCTGAGTATAGCCGGATTTAAACATGCTATATCCTAAACCAAGTCATCCTATAGATGCTGTAGTTACAGATTAAGGTTGTTAACTATTAAACATGTTAAGAATGCCTTCTTTATGCATACATTTCTTAAGGCTGACAGATTTAGTGGCCTCTATGATCTTTAAATAATGAGCTTTTCATTATTCAGTTTCAGGAACTCTGTGAATGGAAAAATATTAGGGGAAAATCATTCTGAGAGTCTAATGTCTTATATATCTTCAGCTGCACAGAAAAAATAATTTTTTCTTAAGTTTGCACTTTCCAGAAAATTAAATGTGTTTTGAAAACTATATCACGGTTAAAAGTGTTAAACATAAGATGGCAATTAGAATTAATAACACATAGAAACCGAGAAGATAAAACATTTTTTTAATGTTGTATCCTATGTATACTATACACTTGTATAGAACAATAATTGAGTTTGATTTCTATATTTTCTGAATGGAAAACCACGAACGATGTTTTCAGACGATAAACTACGGCGTTTATCAATTTTTAAAAAAATGTTTCTGGTACTGAATACAGATAGACATGTCTAGTATATATATATATATATATATATATATATATATACATATATATATATATATATATATATATATATATATATATATATATATATATATATATATATATATATATATATATATATATATATATATATATATATTTAAAGATATTTATTAATGAGATTTGTTTCATTTAAGAAAAGTCACTGTCATTGTATATATATACAATAAATACAAAAACGTGGAGAAAAGTCAGAAATATCAAAAGAAATGTACTCGATCTTCAGAAATTGCAGGCGAAATGACTATATAGATATATACATAACTTCTCGTAGACTTGTAATACTCTCGGAAAATCCCCGCTATCTTTTATTGTTTACTGCAGCTATGCTAGGGCAGCATCTTAAAGGCTTTTATTCAAACAAATTGTTCCTACAGTTCTATGTTAAACAACAAACAAGATGAGGACAAATATCTGTCGAATGTAAACAATGTAAATAATGTACAAATCGTTCCTAGTACTTATTTTTAAGTCTGTTACTTATCCTATCATTGTGATTTGCCGAGCTAAGTTACGTAGGATCAAGAAGCACCAGTTGTCAAATGGCGATAGATGCTAAATAGAACACAAATTCTCCTGGAAATATATATATATATATATATATATATATATATATATATATATATATATATATATATATATATATATGTATGTATATATGTATGTATACATAGATATATTTACGACCTTCTCGTCTACAACTCCACTAACAAGGTTTTGGTCGGCCGGTGCTATACTAGAAGACACTTGTCAAGTGGTTGAACAGTGGGATCGAATTCAAAATCATGCGGATGGGAATCAAGCTTCTTACTACAGAGCCTAGCCTGCGCCTACAGCAACAGTAGCATTTTTGTTAAAGTTTACAGTACTTTTCAAAAGGATCATGATCCTTCTCGAACGATCAACTCATAAAGTTAATCTACCGGATTCTGCGGCGTATATATTCCCCATCCCGTGGATGGGGCACCAGTCCTTCACAGGATTACTCATTTTTATCAACTGAGTGGACCGGAGCACAACGCATCGCGCAGTCCAGCAATCGAAACCACAATCTTATGATCACGAGTGCAATACCCTAACCACTAAGCTTTGAGCCATATCATAAATTAGGTTTGGTTAATGTATTACTGCTATGATTGAGAGACCCTGAGCTTATCTTGTTTGATTAAAACTTAAACACATTTCAAAGCTGTCTGAATGTTTTTTTTTTTTTGATCGCTTAGTAAAAAAGGAGACACAATTCTCTTGACATTTTCCAGGGGCATCGAGATTGAAACAGGGCGGAAGAAAGGTATACTGAAAACGGAGACCTAGCCTAAATGTTTTCAAGTGTTCACTCCATCAAGAATCAAATGGTTGTGTTAAACCGGGTCACGGAATGGATCTAATACACAAATGAGGTTTGTCAGGGCTTGAATTAGGCAAGTCAACTGCTTAAACTAATACTGCAAAGCTATAACGATTCCTCCAGATCATTGGTGGAGACTGGTACTTTATTTATCATCCACAAAATGATGATCGACGAAAGCAACGTTGGCAGGATTTAAACTCGGTATGCAAGGAAGGGGAATGAATACTTCAACGTATTTCGACCGGAGCTCCAACGAGGCTTCCGGTTTCATCTCCTCGTAATGAAAACTCATCAAATACTTCGATTTTGAAAATTCACTTCATTTACTTAAAATTTATGCATCGTTTTGAACAGTTTTCTTTTCGGTCTCTATCACATCTCTTCCATGAATAGATCGTTATTTAATTAACTATATATTAATTCCTAGCACACTGAAAACAACAAAAACAAAAAAGAAAAAAAAAACAAGGACAAAAAATATATATATCCTTTTTTAGTAATGGAATATTCTAAAGAAATATAACAACCTATCTTACACACGCATACACTCACTCTTTCTCTCCCTCTCTTTCTCTCCCTCTCTTTCTCTCCCTCTCTTTCTCTCCCTCTCTTTCTCTCCCTCTCTTTCTCTCCCTCTCTTTCTCTCCCTCTCTTTCTCTCCCTCTCTATATAAATTTCTCTCTCTTTTACCCTCATGTTTTTCTATTATTTCAGCATTCTTTTTATAATTATACTTCTTTTAAACACGCCATTCTCGTTTCTTTCTACTTCTACACAGAATGCATATTTCAGGCATAACGTGTGTTCCTACATAATGATTGGTTCATAAAAATGCAAGGCTCAAAACAATGTATTGCTCGATTCCATTTTCTCCTTCTTGCACGCAATATATCATAGATTTGTGCTCTGTTAAATAAGACATTCACTTTGAGATTGCTTTCAAGGATCCACTAGATTAGCATTCATTTTTTCTTACTTTCGGAGACGTAAATCCAAAAATATTCACATGCCTGTTACCGTTAATACATTCTACAAACTAAGTTGGAAAGCAATCTATAATAATCTTCCTATTTCCCGCCCCATGGTTCCAGTCACTGTATGGTGCCTTGAGCGAATGTCTTCTTTGGCCACGAGCCGACCAAAGACTTGTGAGTGGATGTATGGTATACGAAAACTGAAAGAATCCCGTCGTGTGTGTGTGTGTGTGTGTGTGTGTGTGTGTGTGTATATATATGTATGTGTGTATGCGTTTGTCTCCCACCAACGCTTGACAACCGGTGTTGGTATAATTACGCTCCCGTAACATAGCGGGTACATCCTGGTGTTGTTGCTGTTGTCTTAGCTCTTGGTATTGTTGCCGTTCTTGCCTCTGCGGCCGCTGCTACAGCCCATGCTGTCATTTCCATTGCTGTTGTTATCACCGGTGGGTGTGCCGTTGGTGCCTTTGTTGGAGAAGCTAGTACACTGAACTGCACAGTTCCATCCTAATGGGAATTATCGAGAGAGTGCCTCTATTGCTGCTATTGCGCCCAGCTCTGACCCCTTTAATTTGATAATATATATATATATATATATAAACATAATATTATCTATCTATCTATCTATCTGTCTATCTATCTAGACACTACTCTATCTCTTTCTCTTTCTCTTCCTCTTCCTATATCACTTTTCCCCCTCTCGTTCTTCCTCTTTACTACTACGTATCTCGCTTTACCCCTCTCGTTCTTCCTCTGTTACTTCTACGTATCTCTTTTTTCCCCCTCGTACTTCCTCTCTTTCTCTTTTCCTCTCGTTGCTCACCTATTCTTCTACTTCCTCCCTTTGTTTCTCCCTCTACCACTCTCTCTCTTCCCCTTACACCGGCATGGTCACATGCTTCCGGTCAATAATCTTTTTCTTCCTTGGCTATCGCCGAGCAAACACGCGAACTACTTCGTCCCTACTTTCAAGTTCGTACCTCACAGCGTTCATACACACATAATTTTTCTCGTCTGGCCGTAAAGCCTTTTCTGTTTGTTTTCCTGTCTTGTTTTTTGTCCGCCACTACATTCCTCCATGGCAAGATTTAATTTGTGTATACAAATTTAATTTGCGGTCCATGGGAAGAGCCGTTTTAACGATGCTTCCTGCCCAGCTCATCGAAACGCCGGTGTTAAAACGGAGGTAGCTGATGAAGTAGAATGTTCTCTATGTGGCTTGTGTGTTTTCTCGTCTACGTTTTGTTTGCAATGTCCTGTACCCAGATATGCACCTATATATACAGGTGGATGTCGGTATGCACATACCTGTGCGTATATATGCATATACTCATTTACTATTTGTTTATATATATATAACACTTGACGCGTAGTCACAGAGATGTGAGTTCGAGTCTCATGACTGGCCGGTAATGTATTTTTCTGCAAAATATGGATAATTTATCCTGATCACGCTATTTATAACATTATCACGCGTTTGAGAAATAAATTTATTTCTGTATATATAATAATTTGTATGTGTGCATGTATAGAGATTACCTGTAAGCAATTGCTCATTTAATTACCAATACTTCGGCGAAACAAAATCCAGCAAGGAGTAAATATCACCCAGTAAGAACGCTTGATTAGTTTTTATCATTCTTGCTAACAGGAGGCATTTTTAATTTTCCACAGCCATTGATGCTTCATCCCATTTATCAATGAACACATCTATACGTACTCCCCCTATCACATTTGCATATCTTGCTGGGTACGTCAGCTACACACGCACACAGAGAAACACATATACACACAGATACGCACACCTTGCAAACAATATACACACATGCTATTTGTCTGCTTGGCCAATCCCCACATATTTCACTTACTTGGTCACTGACACGCTGTTTTCTTTATCTGCATTTTCTGTTGATTTCCAAGAATCTCTGCTACTCACGGCTAACAAATTGCATACTCTCTCTACTCAGAAATAATCTTTAGTTTTTTTTCTGCTATTGTTGTCGTTATTTACAGTATCTTGACTCCCAGACTTTCAAGTAAACAAATTTAACAATAGTTTTTCGCAACTACAATGCCTAGCTGGAAATATCTCCCTACCTCTTCATCGTCATCACTAACTCGTATCCGAGTAGTTAATTTGTAGTGAGTGATTGAGCTTCTTCAGGTACCGAGGACGTTAGTGTCTATGGTGACTGTTCAAGTGAAAGGTGGTTATCGCAAGGGGAGTTTGACGGGGGGACGAGAACGTACGAGTCGTTCGTCGCATCTTCGCTGACTGATCTCTGCCTCTCGAATTCAGTTAATCGTCGTACATTCTCCTGAATGCGTTCAAGGTTGACAAACACATACTTACAAACACAATCAAAATTCGACTTTCGATGGGGTAAATTATTTTAGAATAAACAAAATAACTAACATCAGTAAAGAAAGACAACTTAAAAATCCACAAAATTAACATCGGTGGTTAAAATTTCTGATTCATTATCATTACAAACCAAAGTGAAATTTTATAAAAGTGCAAACTCAAATGAAATAAACAATCATGGCAACAGTGTGTCACAAATATTAACACATCCTTACCCGAGGAAATTATTCAAAGTATTGACAAAAAGGAAGATGGCATAACTCTCGTGTTTGAAGATCGGATGGGCATTTTAATGAACTCTAAAACACAGCTAAAGGAAACCGTAGATAATATGTGACACGAGGTATGCTGCATTGGTAGGTGTAAGGCAATGGAAGTGTGTGCCTTCATTTTAAAACTGAATGCAAATCAAGAAGCCAACCGGCGTGGCGGACGACGCGTATGCCAATATGTTGTTGCGGCAATATATGTTACGACGAAGTACGTAGGACGTGGACCACAGTACGAGGCATTATTGGCGACGTTGTTCCTTTAAATAGTCTTCAATTTTGCAACACAATAGTAGGTAGTGGGCGATGATGTGAAAGACAAATATATACAAACAAATGGGGTCGGTTGTGTTCTGTAGATTCTGCTGACCACCAAAAAAATCACAGAATACTTCCAAAAACGTAATTTGTTGTGCATTCAAAGAGAAAGGCGATAAAATCGAGGGATTACAGCATAAAGACCAACTGTTATATATATGACTGTTACAGAAACTTTGAAGCTTTGTGGCTCTCAAGTCACGGGAGCTGGATAAGCAGAGAAAGAAAGAAAGCAGAAAGTAGCTGAAGTAAAGCAACACAGCATTAGGTTTCGGAAACGTCTCTCTCTGGAGCAACAAAGTTTGTAACGATGAGGACAACTGAAAGAGAGGAGAGAGAGAGAGAGAGGGAGAAAGAGAGAGAGAGAGAGGGATAGAGAGAGAGACAGGGATAGACAGAGAGGGATAGAGAGAGAGAGGGATAGAGAGAGAGAGGGATAGAGAGAGAGAGAGAGAGAGAGAAAGAGAGGCAGAGAGACAGAGACAGACAGAGACAGACACTAACTGAAGGCAACTTTGAGAGAGAGCGAGAGTGACACTGTGGGCAGGTCAAAGAGAGAGAGAGAGAGAGAGAGAGTGAGAGAAAGGGAAAGACAGAGAGAGGAAGGTACACAGAGTCTGAGGGCAGCTCTGAGAACGAGTGAGAGAGAGAGACAGACGGCCTGCCGGTCAGAGTGAGCGATAGATAGATAGACAGACAGATCGATAGATAGATAGACAGATAGATAGATAGACAGATAGATAGATAGATAGATAGATAGATAGATAGAAAGGTAGATAGATAGATAGATAGATAGATTGACAGAGAGGCAGAGAGATAACGACAAACAGAGACCGAGGGTAGGCAGAGAGTGAGACAAAGGAAGAGATGGGGAGAGAGAGAAAGAGAGAGATAGGGGTATGAGAGAAAGAAAGAAAGAGACGCGGAGAGAAAAAGAGATAGAAAATGAGAGAGAAAAGAGAGAGAGGGAGATGCATGGGACCGTATGAATTTCACATTCCTTAGCAAAGTCAAAGGAACTGATGGGAGATACGAATGAATTGCAGAAAAAAAAAAACATAACGTACAAACTGAGGATGAAATG
>NC_142930.1:149310232-149318266 GCF_046866305.1 Octopus bimaculoides
GTTCCTCATGTCCCGCAAACAAAACCAAAACGGCATAAATGGACACGTGAGGAATACATTTCGATACTATACGCCTATTTCACAGCAGTGCTCTACCCAAAAAACGAAAACACAACAACACATACATATAAAATATGGAAGAAAAATAATGTAAATATAGACCTCGATAAAACAATGAACCCTAACAAACTAGCTAACATAAGAAGATATATTCTAAAAGCAAAAAAAATATCAGAAATAGAAATAGAACAATTGAAAGGAAAAATACATCAGGAAAATCTAGATAGTAGTCACACAGCAATGCCAAATAATAATATAAACACTGAATGTAACATACAGAAAATTGCACTACTGGGTACTGCACACATTCTACGCAAAACACTTTCAATACAGTAAACATAAAAGCACCACAGCAAACCACAGCACATACCCAAGGCGCACAGAGCTGCGCTCGGTAGTGAAGTGAAAGCACGTTATAAAAATAAAACTACTGAACAATAATAATAATAATAACATCGAAAAGTACCTTAGGAATGATAACCCAGGTTCGAAGTTTCCCCAAGACACCAGATGAAGCGTGGATGAAAGTGATGAGAACGATGCGCATGAGCGGCCTGCCCTGAGCCTACGCCTGTAGTTGGAAAAAAGCTGGATCCATCCTACACACACGTAACAACAAGATTTTCACATAAACCCACAGGTCATCAATGCTCGAGCACTGGAGGAGTGCATGCACGATCGTCTTGTTGTCTTATGCGCATCTGAGACATGCTCGGCTGACGGCACTTCCGTGCCTGTTATAATAATAATAAGAACACTCAGAGAGAGAGAGAGAGAGAGAGAGAGAGAGAGAGAGAGAGAGAGAGAGAGAGAGAGAGATAGAGAGAGAGAGATAGAGAGCAAACCTCTGCCAAGGCAACAGAAACATCCTCTCAACGATTAGTCAGAGAGAACTTTTAAAATGAGAATATCTGAAATAAACTCTTCTGTTCTCACAAACGAGCATACTAAAAATGAGTCTGACTGCTTTCAAAAGTTAAAAAAAAAAAAAAAAAAATTCCAAAATCCTTGTTCCGTACCGAATCGATCCCCAAATCTAATCAGTTCGCGCCAGTCACGAGGCCAGATATCTCTGAAAGTTTCATCTGAATCCATTCAGCGATTCTTGAGATATCTTGTCCACGGACAAACAAACAATCAAACACGACTGAAAACAATACAACCGACCTTCGCTAAAGCGAGGGTAATAATAATAATAATAATAATAATAATAATAATAATAATAATAATAATAATAATGATAATAATAATAATAATGATAATAATAATAATAATAATAATAATAATAATAATAATAATAATAATAATGATAATAAATGCCCTGATGCAGTAACGGGCAGTGGTTCTCATGGCTTCTGAATCTTAACTGATTGGAAGCGTTATCTTGTGCATTATTATTTCTTGAAAAAAAAAGATGGGCTACAGTACCACAGATTTGCTTGTAAGTTGTTTGACCTAACCAGTTGGGCATGTCCCATAGTGGCTGACGATATGTGCATCTCTGATCACGAGCAGAACTAGTGTGGGAGCATCATAGCCATGTGTTGAGAGGAATTCTTTGGGGTTCAGATAATTCCCATTATTTACATTATTTGTCCTCATTTTGTTTGTTGTTAACACAACATTTTAGCTGAGATACTCTCCTAGACACCTGATGAAGGCTGGAGAGTATATCAGCCGAAACGTTGTGTTAACAACGAACAAGATGAGGACAAATATCCGTAAATGTAAATAATATAAATAATATACATAATTTCTCATCTCTTAAATAAAGAACTGGATAGTACACCTTTGGAAACATGGATATTTCACTTAACATCCCTAAACAACCCTTATTAAGGGACCTTTTGATCGAGATAGGCTATTGAACCCGAAGAAAATTCTAACTAGGCCCCACATGCAAGGTCATGCGCTGTTTATCGTGATATGAGATCGCCATGTCCCGCACATATGGTTGTGATGCATGTACCTGGTGTACCCTTATCAGACGGGAGTCATGATGGATATAGTGAGCTCCGTATATTTTACCCCAGTCACTTTGATGGCATGCACTGCTCTCTCACTCAATTCTTCTTCTTCTTCTTCTTCTTCTTCTTCTTCTTCTTCTTCTTCTTCTTATTATTATTATTATTATTATTATTATTATTATTATTATTATTATTATTATTATTATTATTATTATTATTATTATTATCATCATTATTATTATTATTATTATTATTATTATTATTATTATTATTATTATTATTATTGTTGTTCAGTAGTTTTATCTTTATAACGTGCTTTCACTTCACTACCGAGCGCAGCTCTGTGCGCCTTGGGTATGTGCTGTGGTTTGCTGTGGTGCTCTTATGTTTACTGTATTGAAAGTGTTTTGCGTAGAATGTGTGCAGTACCCAGTAGTGCAATTTTCTGTATGTTATATATATTTGTAAGTCCTGGTGTTTTTGTTCTGTATTTGTCTGAATATTTTTTTATTATACCTAAGGCACCTACTATGATAGGAATTGTTTCTGCTTTTAGATTCCACATTCGAGTTATCTCTATTTCCAGGTCTTTGTATTTTGAAAGTTTTTCCATTTCTTTTAGAGAAACGTTGTCATCTGCTGGTATTGATACATCAATTAGAAAGCATTTTTTTTTCTTCATGATCTTTGACAACTATATCTGGTCTATTTACCTTAATTTCTCTATCTGTGTGTATTGGCATATCCCAGAGTATGGTTTTTATTATTATTATTATTATTATTATTATTATTATTATTATTATTATTATTATTATTTTATTATTTATTGGTCACTAGGGCTGACATATAGGGTACAGTACTGTAGACGGGGACAGCGGGGGTTTTACACAAAGCAACGAGTGAACAGTTAGGAAAACAATAACAAAAAACATTAAACACGAAAAATATATAACAATGACATTTTCCCAATAGTGTGAATGGCCACACAGGTTTGGTTCAGGTGCCCCACCAATCCTGAACCACCCGACGCTTCGAGGGTATTCGGGAAGGTTACACCTCTCCTCCTCAAATTCACCAGCCAACAGGCGCATTAATAGAGTAGGTCCACTCATACGAACCATTTTCCCTACATTCACCCAAACTCTCCACCCTCATTTTTCTTTCCAAGTGAAATTTGAAAAAGTTGATGAAGGAATGGCCGAATACGAAGGTATCTGTCTTCAGTTTATTCAACCTGGTCCGCCATACAATGTCTTTCACTACTGCTACAAGACAGGAAGATGGCGGGTCAATTTCACTATGAACTCAGCCGATAGCCGGATCCGTTCTACACGCGACAGCAGCTGTTCGACATATCAACATTAATTCATATGTAGAAATTATGTTTGGCGGAACAAATTTATTTCTATGTTTAGGATTGTGATACCCACTCCATGAACAACAGACCTATGTTTAATGGTGTGACCAATATGTTCATATTCTAGAAAGTATTAACACAATAAAATGAAAATGAAATACACTTTACCGCTCCATTAATTACCGGGTGATGGTTAATGGAGTGGCCAATTGTATTTCATTTTCAGCTTATCTTTAAATATGCGCTTGTGTGTTCGTGTGTTTGTGTGTGTACTGACGCTTGTGAGGATACTGCTGTTAACAATCTTTCTTTAGGATATATATATATATATATATATATATATATATATATATATATGAAACTTACAGAGTACACTGGTTCACAGGGAATTTCAATCCCAGAGCCTAAATCAGTGAGAGACCGGGGTATCGACATGAGTGATGATACCTCTTTCCAAGTGCTCATTACCAGAATGGCAACAAATTGCAGACGATTGGCTGGATGGATCCTGAGAACATTCAGAACCAGAGATAAGGAAACCATGATGATCCTCTGGAGGACATTCGTCCTCAGCCCCCTGGATTACTGCTCAGAGCTGTGGTCACCCACCAGTCTAAAATTAACAGCAGACCTTAAAGCAATCCAGAGGAGATTCACAAAGAAGATTGTCTCTTTGCAACTGCTCAGCTACTGGGAAAGGCTGAAACAGCTAAGACTCTACTCCCTGGAGAGAAGTCGGGAGAGGTATGCATTAATATACATCTGGAAGATCCTGGAAGGAATTGTGCCAAATTTTGGCATTGAAAGCTACACCAATGCCAGAACGGGACGACACTGCATAGTGCCAAAGATCCCAGCAATGCCATCGCGCTTCAGGACCAGTTACTGCAACAGCTTGGGATTCAGGGGCCCACAGCTTTTTAATATTCTCTCAAAGAGCCTGAGGAATCTGCACAAAGTAGATGTAGGAGATTTTAAATCAAAGCTGGACTTCTTCCTATCGAGAGTCCCAGAATAACCTACCTCGGGACAGGAGGTGCAAATGAGGGTTGCTAAATAAAACTCCATTCTTCACGAAGTGTCACATATTGTAAGAGGCTCCCTATAATAACAGTGTAGCAACACGGTGGTGCAACAGCATGGCCGCAGCTCTAAGCTGAAACTATATATATATATATATATATATATATATATATATATACGTATATTTATATATATATATATATATACATATATATACATATATATATGTATATTTATATATATATATACATACATATATATATATATACATATATATACATATATATATATACATATATACACACACACACACACGCACACAAATATATATATATATATATATATATATATATATATATATATATATACATATAGGTAGAAGCATTGCTGTGTGATAAGAAGTTTACTCCCCAACCATATGGTAACCGGTTTTTAGTTCCACAGCGTGGCTCCTTTGGGCAAGTGTCTTACACTAAAGCTTCGAGCCGACCAAATCCTTGTGAGTGGATTCGATTGACGGAAATTAGAACAAACCTGTTGTGTGTGTGTGGGTGGGTGTGTTTATGGGGGTGTATGTGACTTTATGTTCGTGTTTCTCCACCACCATCGCTTGACAACCGGTGTTTGTGTCTTTACGTTCCCGTAACTTAGCAGTCCGGCAAAACACACCCGATACAAAAAGTATCAGGCCTTAAAAAATAAGTATCGGTGTCGATTTGTTCAACTAAATCCCTTCTAGGTGGTGCCCCAGCAAGGCTGCTGTGAGATTACTGAAACAAGTAACAAGAAAACAAGAAATGTATGTGCATGTATGTGTGTGTATATATATATATATATATATATATATATATATATATATATATATATATATATATATATATATATATACATACACATGCATACAAGTGCGTGAGCAAACGAAAGAAAAAGGCACTCAACACATTGAGTAGCAGGCACATGTATCATTATTTCATTTACATGTGTCTGAACCAAAATTTAAAAAATAATAACTATGCTAAATATTATACATACATATATATACTTATATACATATATACATCACAGAAATATATATATATATATATATGTATATCAATTTATATATCAATTTATATGTACATATTTACGTGTGCATACACACATATGTATCATATGTAAATATTTGCGCAATGAGGATAAACATCCGTTACGATACATCAGTTTTAAATATGATAAAGGAGAAGAAAGTAAAACCGAGAGGTGAATAACATTGTTATGTAAGATGAATATGAATTATTGGAATAAGAAAAAAAGATATTTATAAAAAGGTAAAAAATAAATAAATGGACACATATTTCTCCTTTGCCAATTTTGCAATGAAGTCACGACATGGTACTGTTTTCTCATATATTGGATAACAAAGTTGGATACCATGCGATATTATAATATTGTATTTCGCCAAAACATACGCGTATACATGCTTGCCTATCCATATACAATTTAATATATTTATCGATAATTTTTGCTGGGTAGTGTATGTAAATATAACTGTCACACGAACGTTACCGTAAATATAACAGTTGCCAAAACGACACGGAAACTATTGCATAAAAGTAAAACATTGTTTACTAAGTATAAGGAATTTTGAAAGAGAATATTAAATTTTTCACGGTCGATCAATGATATGGTGTTGGAATATCTATCTACAGGCTGAAGCTATTATGAGATTATCACTGGTATCTAGAGGTCAATAGATGCAATTATCTTCGTATAAATGTAACAACAGCCGTAGATTTTTATGACACAGGTTAGATTAATGTGATTATTGGATAGAAGCGGAGAGTAGAGATTATCGTTTGTTTTGTTTATTTTATGTTTTACTTCTCGTTTCAGTCATTAGACTACGGCCATGCTGGGGCACCGACTTGAAGAATTTTAGTCCAATGGATCGACCCCCAGTTCTTTTTTTAAAGTCTTAGAACTTATTATATCAGGTCTTTTGCCGAACTTTTAAGTTACGGGGGACGTAACATCGGTTGTGAAGCCGTGATGGAAGAAAACTACTGACACAGAGAATACACACACACACACACACACACCCACACACACGACGGGCTACGTTCAGTTTCCGTCTACCCTTCACAAGGATTTGGTGGGCCTGAAGATGTAGTAGAAGACACTTGATCAAGGTGCCACGCAGTCGGACTGAACCAAAAATCATGTGGCTGAGAAGCAAGCTTCTTACCACAAAGCCATACCTGCGTTTATAATTGAGGAATTACACTTCACAGAAACGAGAACACGAGTTTCTAGTGCGTTGACAGCTCCAGGTATCATAATACATTTATGAATTCCTAATATATTTATCTATTTAACTCAATGGATAAAGAACACATTTTTCTTCTTTTTTTTTTTTGACATATCAACCCACAATCACTATATATATATATATATATATATATATATATATGTATACGTACGTAATTATGTATGTATGCATACATATGTGTGTATATATGTGTGTATATATGTGTGTATGTGTGTGTGCTAAAACGTTTGTGTCTGCATAAGGATTCAACAAGGTTCGTTCGTAAGGCTTTAGTCAACCTGAGACTATGACATATAACTAGAACATCGTAGTTACGAAGAAAACGTCTTTTACCACACAGCTATAAGCACGTCTTGCTTCTCATGCTAAGTATATGATATTCCGATGATACAAACATAGTTGGTCAACATCGATTTATTTGGGAATTATAGAAAAGTTCGATTATCTTATCAGTGTTTCATTATTGGTTACTTTCATTTAAGTGATAGCCCACAGGTATCGCAATGGAATCGCACTAAAATCTATTCTCAAAACAATTTGTGTCTAACAATTGTTGTCACCTTTGTATTTTAACTTTTGATTAATGTAAAGATAATTTGCTTCTGTATACATGTTTTATATATTTGCTAAGACGCCCTACTTGCCTGAGCGTTCTTGAGTGCTAAATTAAAAAAAAAAAAAATATATATATATATATATATATATATATATATATATATATATATATATATATATATATATATATATATATATATATATATATATATATATATATATATATATATATATATATATATATATATATATATATATATATATATATATATATATATATATATATATATATATATATATATATATATATATATATATATATATATATATATATATATATATATATATATATATATATATATATATATATATATATATATATATATATATATATATATATATATATATATATATATATATATATATATATATATATATATATATATATATATATATATATATATATATATATATATATATATATATATATATATATATATATATATATATATATATATATATATATATATATATATATATATATATATATATATATATATATATATATATATATATATATATATATATATATATATATATATATATATATATATATATATATATATATATATATATATATATATATATATATATATATATATATATATATATATATATATATATATATATATATATATATATATATATATATATATATATATATATATATATATATATATATATATATATATATATATATATAT
>NC_142930.1:149323766-149366266 GCF_046866305.1 Octopus bimaculoides
GCGTAAAAATTACATTCGTCGACATATGTCATAACGTTTCGATGTACAGATTTGCGAATATAGAAGCTTATAAAATCAAGCTCCAATACACATGTATAAATATATATCATATATATATATATATATATATATATATATATATATATCCATACATAAATGTATATTATGTTTACATAAATACGTGCGTACACTTCTAAAGGCCCACGTATCTGAACATACAAGTGTTCATACATACACAATTTCTATCACTACTTACATATTTCTATAGACAAACAAATAAGCAGATTCTGATATGTATCACACACAGGACATTCCTGTAAATGCATGCCTACGCACATATATACGACTATGTTTATGTCAATGTATCTATCTACCTGTCGATCTCTGTCTGTCTGTTTGTCTGTCTGTCTGTCGGTCTGTCTCTCTCTCTCTCTCTCTCTCTCTCTCTTTCTCTCTCTCTCTCTCTCTCTCTCTCTCTGTCTCTCTCTCTTCATAATATCACTAAAGTAAACAAGGACACTACTCAGCACCAGTATTGCTAGAACAAACAGTGAAAACAACTCAATAGCCGTTTATGAAATCGGCGTAGGATTTCAACAGAAATCTTTATAAGCCGACAATGCAAGATTAGTTTAACCCTTAGGTGCGGGGAAGTCCGCTGGTGATCGCTACGATATGTTAAACATCAAAATACAAAATCATCGCTGATCTGGCTCTATCTGCGACCGTACGGGGCTTGTCTCCCTTGTCAGCTCCTTACCGGCTGTTGAGCTGTTTTGACTCTTATTTCTAGCAATGCTGGTGCTGATTAATGCTTGTGTTCACTTTAGTGACGTATATATTTCTGCCTTTTGGTTGTAAAATTGCGAATTAGCCAGCCATATTACTTATATATATATCAGTAATATGGCTGGCTAATTCGCTCTTCAACAGAAAGGAACACAGAAAGAAACAAGGAGAGAAAAAAATATGTGTAGTGGTCAGCGATCTATTATGGCGAATGCCGGACAGAAGGGTCACACAGGAGAGTTAAGAAGAAGGGGAGATAACAAAGTCGTAGTGATCCCAAAACGAGGTGCGTGTGTGTCAGAGAATGCTGGTGATCTTAACTTATGCTTGTGTGTATGTAGGTGTGAAGATGTGAAACTGTGGGGATGGGAACTGGTCAGTGCTGGTCTGTGCGTGGTGGTGTGTTGTGATATGATGTGTTGTGTGATTATTATGATTGACCGTTGACTGAACACTATTCAATTTTTTTTCTCCGTGTTTTTCTCCTTGTCTCCGTATTCTTTCTGTTGAAGAGCGTAGCTCGAAACGTCAAAGACTTTCCGTATTCCCGAGCGTCATACTAATATATACTTTTGTTATTTACACCACCTGTCCTCGTCTGTTGTTATTTTTTGTATATTCTCCCATATATATATATATATATATGTATATATATACTTAGAAATATTTAAGCATTAAGTAAATGTGTGCGTGTATACATATAAATATACAGTGAGATAGATAGGTAGATGGATAAACAGACAGGTATATAGATAGATGTATAGATAGATAGATAGATAGATAGTGAGATAGATAGATAGATAGATAGATAGATAGATAGATAGATAGATAGATAGATAGATATCTTTTTATTATAGCCACACAGAGCTAAATACAGAAAATGGACAAATTACAAAGTAGAGCTCGGGGGGGGGGGGGGATAATTTGGATCAAAAGGGATCGCGGGAAGAAAAGAAAAAAAAAAAAAACGTGGGAGGGGGCGATCAATAGGGATCGTGTATCACAGTCGATGTAAAAAACGGGGAACAGATTAGGTTTATCCGTGGAGAGAAAAGCCTACGGAAAAGACCACGGTCACCTCAGGCTTTTTTTTTTAAAGGTACATGAAAGTAAGTACCTTCTCTCTTTTTGTCTCTTTTTGTTACAAGTCTATGCTTAAAATGGTGTCGTCTTTCATTCTTACCATTCTTGCCACATTTACCCATTTTTTATTGAAACTTTCATTCGACAACACTTTCCTCTCTATCCTCATCCTCCTTTTCAAGTGGTACTTGAAAAAGTTGACGAGGGACTGACCAGAGAGGAAAGTGTTTGTTTGTAGACCTTTCAAACGCGTCCACCACACGCATTCTTTTGCCATAGCTATCAGTGTTACAAAAACCGTTTTTCCTTCCCGTTTAAAGGAAGGTGGCGGAACAATATTCACGATAGACTCGGCTGATAAGTGGGCTCGTCCCACACGCGACAACAGCCGTTCGACGAAGGTCCACAGCTCTGAAATATCTGGACACTGCACGAGTGCGTGCAGAACGGTTTCGTCGCTCTGACCGCATCTCGGGCAGGTCGGTCCGGTGGTTTTCGAACCGTGTCTGTAGATCTTCTCTCGAACTGGTAGTGCGTCTCGATAGCATTGCCAAGCCAGGGATCTCTGGAAATTATCCATTGGCCCCGGCCCGAACGTCGTCTTGAAAAGGCGGGTTAAGAATTTCTCGTCGACACCCAGGTTTGCCCCGAGAGTGTCGTCAGACCTCCCCTCCACTAGTCCTCTATAGAACGCATTGGTCGTTTGGAAGTTGCACAAGTTTGATCCCGGACGGCAGAGCTGTTGTAGAGCTTGGCGACACTCGCGGTGCCATTCGCCCAGTTTCGGTCTCTTCCTGATCCATGTTTGCAGTTCGGTGAGTGAGACGAGCTGCGGGAAGGCGTGCCTCACAAACGGCGCCCACACCTGTTCACCGTCGTCAATGAAGTTCCAGAGATGCCGCAGTCTCAGCGCATGTCTGCGCATCATTAACCACGGCATCCCCAGTCCTCCACGTAACGGTTGTTGACAGCAAATGGATCGCCTCACCATCGGAACGCCACCCTTCCACAGAAAGCGGAAAAGTATGCGTTCTAGTTTCGTGATGGTGGCATCGGGACAAGGCACGACGGTCAGGCGGTAATCGATGACTGATGCGATATACACATTAGCCACCTCCGCCCGGCCTTTTAGAGATAACTTTCTCTCAGCCCATGTTTGGCTGAGTTTGATCACTCTACTGGTGATCTCGTCCCAGTTCTTATCCATTTGGAGGTCCGGACTGAACCAGACCCCGAGCAGTTTAACCGGTCCGTCCGTCCAGCGTCCCACTACGGAGTCACTGTTGGACGGTATGGGCTTGCTTCTCCAGGTGCCGAGTAACAAACCCACTGACATTTCCGGGTTAATTTTTGCTCCTGTCACCGTTTCGTATTCTTTAAGTGTCTCGCCTAGCATCTCGACGTGCTTTTCGCTCGACACTATGACGGTGACATCGTCCGCATATGCAGACACGCTCGTCCCGCAACCCAGCTCTCGTGGGATACCCCTCAGTGTCGCCAGCTTCCGCAGTAGTGGTTCGATCGTCAATACATACAGAAGCGCCGACAAGGGACATCCCTGACGGACCGAACGCGTGATGTCGAACGGTTTTGACAGGTGACCGTTTACCCGTATTACCGATCGGATGCCGCTGTACAAGGCAGCGATCCAACCGCGGAAGACGGGACCAAAGCCAGCTGCCCTGAGGACGGCCGCTAGGTATCGATGGTCGACCCTATCGAAGGCTTTAGATTGATCTAAATTGATCAGCGCCCCACCCATGCCAGGATCCTTAACTACCCTGTCCATGATGTAGCGCATGAGGTGGAGGTTGTCATGGATACTGCTGCCCGGCTCGGCGCATGTTTGCGCCCTGTCGACCAGTTTATCGATGACAAGCGCCAACCTCTCGGCTATTACTTTGGCCAAAATTTTCAAATCTGCGTTGAGCAGAGTGATGGGCCTGAAATTATCTATAAAATTCCCCTTGTTTGGGTCTTTCTTCAGCAATGTCACTGCACCTCGGCTCACGAAACCGGGAATTCTCCCGTTTTCTTGCCAGTTGCAGTAGACTGATGCCAAGAGGTCGCCAAACAAGTCTGGCATTTGACAATACAGCTCGTAGGGTAGACCATCCAATCCAGGTGACTTATCCCTCGCGCAGCCCGCCATAGCATCCCTTACTTCAGCAGCTGTGATGGGACCCTCACAACACTCTGCCTCTCCCGCCGAGAGCCGCGGCAGGCCGGTCAGGTAGGCAGTGAAGTCCATCCTGCGTTCCGACTCACCGCTCGCACCGAACAGTCGAGCAAAGTGCTGTTGAAAGGCCCCACACATCCTTTCGGGTTCGAGCAGACTACATCCCTGTTCATCGATTAGAGACCGAATGGTGGCTCTGTTACCGCGTTGCGCCTCCGCCACCCGGGCTTCTCGCGCAGCTTCGATCCCTTCGTTCCTTAAGGCACGCATTTTAGCTCTGACGACGCAACCTTCGTGTTTGGCGTTGAGGTGTTGGTCGAGGGCCATCCTCGCAGCCAAAACGTTGGTTGCGCTGCCAGTTGTAAGTGCCTCTTCTAGTTTCTTAACTAAGTCTCCCTCTACTCTATTTCGATCTATCGCTAGTTCTTTACTAAACCTAATAGATTCCGATTTGATTGCCATTTTCAGGGCAAACCACCAGCGGTTGTTAACGATGGCTCCTGTTAACGCCCTCTTAATTAATTCGCTAATCCGGTTCCTGTAAACCTGCCGCGCTAAGAGCGAAGCGTTCAGTTTCCAGTAACCGGGACCCTGCCTATGTGTCTTATCTAAGTCGAGCGTACACGTCACAAACTTGTCATCTGTGTAGCTGACTATTTTAAATTGTGGACATCCTACACTACCTCTATCCGCTGTCCTACATAGAACTCTATCTAGATACGATCTCGACGATCCGACGCGGTTTGTCCAAGTCCACGTTGGCACGTTCGGATGGTCGAGTCGGAACCTGTCAGACAAATGGAAACGTCTGAGCAGGTCTTTGAGGCACTTACATCCCCTTCTACTCCTATCCACTCCCACATAGTCTATATGCGTGTCCAAGGTAGCGTTCCAGTCCCCTACTAACAGTAAAGGTCGTGACGTTCCCAGGAAAACCTCTAGACGTCTAAGGAAATCCGCCCGACCCGTTAAGGACGGTGCATACACTGCCACCAGACGGAAAGCACACCCGTTTGTGCTATCGACGTCCAAGACAACCAGCCTACCCTCCGGGTCTAGGAATATTGACCTTACTTTTAGGTTCAGACTCTTCCGAAAAAGCACCGCGGTACCACCACCACCCATGTTTGGCAGACAGGGAGAAAAATAATTGTCGAAATGTCCACCAAACATGGACTTGATGGCCCGCGGGTTACTGAGTCTGGTTTCACTGATAGCCATGATTTCTATGTTCTGTGACTTGATGTCAGTTAGAAGGTAACCTTGCTTCCAAGCTGACGCCAAGCCACGTACATTTACACAACCTAATTTAAGCATAGTTGAAGTCGAAATTTGTGTTTCATACACGACAGTAAAAGAGACAAGAGAGAAGGTTACTTACTCGTTTCGAAAGTTTTAGCTTCCTCTTCTTTTGAAGTATCTTGGATGAGGTTTTTGAAGAGTTTCTTTGATAAATATTTTTGGAACCCCCCAACCGCATTTGGAAAGAGGGTTTTGAGTGTGTGGTGCTGCGTTTGTGTGATGTGAACTATTTTGATGTGTTTCGGTGGTGTAGTGCGTGGATGATTGTTCAGCTTATAATTATCTTCAGAAATGTTTGTTTGCGATATGATGTAGTCCATTAATTTTGTGTTTGTTGTGTCTATCGCTGATAGCATTGTGTGTGTTTTTGTGATGTTGGTGCTGGTTTGTTTGTGCAAGGGGCTTTCAGCGGTTACATATTTCCCTGCTTTGCATGCATTTAATTTTGGGGTTGTTTTTGATCTTTTTCTTTTACTTCCTGTGGCTATTTGCCATTCTGTAGAACTTTCATCGTTAGACGAAATGTCTGACGAATCAGAAGGGGGTAAAGGCAAAGCATTTGGTTCTATTTGTGTGTTTGTCGATGGTGTTGTGGTGTGTGGTGTGTGTGGTGTGTGTGTTGTTGGGGAATTGGGAGTAGTATTGGTCTTTTCTTCGTTCTCAGTGGTTGTCTTCTTGGTTGTTGTTCTTGGTGTTGGTGTTGGTCTGTCTTTAGTTGTTGTTGGTGGTGTTGTTTCTGTTTTTGACTCAGGTGGTGGTGTTGTTTGGTTGGGTTGGTTTGTTCGTTGTTGCCGTTCTTTCGTTTTCGCATATAGCTGCTTGATCAGTTGTGCATACGGTGGTGTGGGTAATAATGCTGGTGTTTTGGGTTTTTGGTTTTTCCGTGGCTGTTGTTGTTGTTGTTGCTGTTGTTTCGCGGCAGAATTGCAGTCCTTTTGGAAGTGAGCTTCACTGCCACATATGTAACAGCGTGGTCGTCTGCCTTCCACCACTACATACAGCCTTTGCGTTGATGGTAACTTTATGTAGGTGGGTATTTTATTTAGTGACTCCTGGGTAATATGGAGAAGGATCTCCATTTTTTTTACCCACCCACTGTTGCTTTTCAGAAACATTAATTTGCAATATATCAACTTCCTCCATATCGACACATACGGCTGATGTTATCCATAGTGTGTCTACCGTGGGAGGAATATTTTTTATGATAACCCTTGTTACCCTCTGACCAAGGTAACTCGGTATCATTGTTTACTCTTCTGTCTTAAGAGTTAGCGTTGAGAATCGTTTCGCTAACTCTTCACTTTGAAAAATAACTTGCACATGGGCAAATTTATGCCACCAAGTTACATAATCCTTATATTGCCATACAGATCTCAAGCATTTCTCGATCTTTTCCGTGCTTGCTTTTTCTGGTTTTTTTGTTTTTGAGTTTAAAATTTTATAAATAATGGTCTTTTTGTTTGTGTCTTCTAAAATGTCTTGTGGTATGTTGATCCGCACCTCGTCATTTTCTTTCGTAAGTAAAGCCTTTGTATCTTTTATCTGCTGTGCAGTAAAAGATACTACCGTCGTTTTTTCCTTTATCGCCTCGGCGAAGTTTGTTTTGATCTTGTTATTGTTGTTGTTGGTGGTGGTGCTGGTGTTGATGGCAGAGGTGACTGTTGCTGTATTAGCGTTGTTGTTGGCGGTTGTGATGCTGGCAGGTGTTGTTGTTGTGGCAGATGGGTGACCTTCTTCTTGTGTACTCCTCTGACCTTCATATGAGTTACGAAGTGGCGGGAAATTTTTTTCATAATTTTCTTCGGCGTTCAGGCGTATTTGAGCAAATTGTTTGGCCATCATGCTCTTCTCTTTCTCTCCTTCCGTTGTCTGTGGTGAAAGGAACAAAAGAGGAGTGGAGTTGTTGTTGTTGTTTTTGTTATTGTTGTTCTTGGTGGTAGTGGTGGCTGCGATGACGGTGGCAGTAGTGGTTTTGGTTTTGTTGTCGTTGGTGGCGGTCGTAATGGTGGTAGTGGAGGTGGTGAAGGCAGTAGTAGTAAACGCAGCATTCCTGGTCTCTACGTCTTGTGTTCGTTCATGCGGAACGACTTGTTGGTCAGTATCCTTGCCTGCTGTTAGAGATAGATAGATAGATAGATAGATAGATAGATAGATGCTTTACGTTGCATCTCCAACTTAGCCTGAATCTATGATGACACAGTTTGCTACCCCAGTATTCATATATATTTCACACTTAAAAATTTAACGCTTTTTTTAATTGCGCAAGTATGAAAGTATAACTTCTGAAAAAAGCAGCATTTCAACATATTACGATCTCATCAGTTTCAGGAACATTAGACCCCGAATGCTTCAGTCAAATTTTTTAGCTATTTACATATTCATTCAACATTCACTAAATATCGTTTTTTTCTGAATGCGGTTTATTAATTAGTGTCATAATGTGATTATGCGATTTATCTCCACAGAGTAGATTTAAGATTATATTTCAGTCTGGGAAATATAATTGCAAACGTCTGTCAGACATATCAGAAATGCATTTTTTCTTAAATATAATTGACTCATGAATATACTTTACAGTTGCTGTTATTTACCAAAAAATTAGTTTTTATCCAACAGACAGATAATCAAAATTATTACACCTTGGAACATCTTTGCAAAAATATCAGCCTTTATCCAGCAGATATCATATTACAATTATTGTAGCCATAAAAATCCCGTCTTTTTAGAGGTAATTTATTTTGGTTTATATCATCCAATATGCTATGCATTCTCTCAAAGACGGTAAGGTGAGATTAAGCTGAAGAATTTTAAGATTTCTTCAGAAAATACAGTTCTATATTTAAGAGATGAAGAATTATGTACATTATTTACATTATTTACATGTGAGCGATATGCCCTGAGATATGTAACACACTGCCTATATACCAATCTTGAGAAATTAGGCTTCTCAAAACCTGAAAGGAGAAATCTAATTTGAAGACTAGAGATCCAATCGATCACTAGAAAAGTAAAAATCTGCAAAACTTCCTAGAAGTTTATCATTTAAATATATATGAGCATGTCTAGATATGCAAATATATGCATGACAATACATACATAAAACAAAGCATACAAACCTGTACATATACATACATATTAAAAGATTCATATGTTGCGCCTGAATATCTTTCAGCATTTCTCAGCATATGAAACTATTAGTAGTTCTTACATGCAATATATTGTGACCCTTAAATAAACAATATGTATATAAATACGATAGGCTTCTTTCAGTTTCTGTCAGCCAAACCCAGTCACAAGGCTTTGGTCAGCCCCAGGCTATAGCATATAATAAAAGACACTCGCCTAACGTGCTACGCAGTGGGACTGAACCTGGAAGGACGTGGTTGGGAAGCAAGTTTCTAACCATGCAACCACGTCTGCTTCTATATATGTATTTGAAATTTACAGAAAAACAAAAGACAAAGACAGGTGTATAAACTACAAGCAGGTGTATTAGTTTGCCGTTCGGGAAGGTGTGAAAATCTTTTGTGTTTTGAGCCTACGCTGTTCAATAGAAAGGGACACGATGGAATGATGACAGTGAGAATAATAAATAAAAAAAAAAACTTGTGAATTTAGCGGTCAATCATGGCGACGGGTTGGAAAAAGGCAGTTGGACAGGGGAGCTAGGAAGAAGGGGAGATAATAATGTGCTGGTGATCCCAAAACCAAAATGCGCATGCATGTGTGTATGTGAGAGTGTGTGTGCGTGTGGATAGGGGCTAGTGCCTAGGGCGATCCAAAAATCAAGGACATCTGCATTGTTATGATTTATTTTTTTTTTCATTTCCAAATCATTTACCATTGAGCAGACATATGCTGAAAGCATTTTCAGCCGTGTCTACTTCGTCAGACTTTCTTTTTTTTTCAAATATTCTATACTCAAAACCCCCTTTTAAATCCGAATTTTTTTTTAAGGGCAGGAACTTCATCGTTTGGCTGCTATGTTTGGCAGGACCAACAAACCACACAAAGGCTTCCAGTGTGATGCGTGAAGGTGAATGTTTTGAATGTTATTTACGTCTTTGGCTATCCACCATCTGAAAAATATACAGACAACCACATATGTACGGCCCCAAAAATGTTAATATTTCCGATAGAGATACATGGATCTGGTTCTTTATTTCGTTTCAGAGTTAACATTTTCTGTTACCAATAAAATATGAAGACGGAACAGACAAAAATTTTGTAAACAGGCGTGTTTCGAATTCAAATTCCTTCTAATTACATTTCTTTCATCTGTCTTCGATTAAAGTAAATTTCGATATTTTGAGCTCCGCAATGAAATAAATCAATAATAAAAAAAAAAACACTAATTTGTATTTAAATTATTTTTCTGCTTTGAATTGCCGTTTCATAATTACCATCGAATCGTTGTCTTTGTCCAGTTATGCTAACTGTGCATCAATTCATGTGTCTACATAAAAATGTCAGTAAGTACACACACACACACACACACACACCTGATTATGAGAAAGTATCTGATATAAACATTACAAGATAGACGAAGGAATCGGTGACGCCTAATAACGCATAATAGTTAGTCTATCATTTTTTATACGGTCGCTGTCGTCGGCGTCATCGCCATTAACATCATCATCATCATCATCCACGCCATCATTGTCGTGTTCCACGTCGTCACCATCACCATCATCACCACCGCTACCAGCCTACCACCAGCGCCAGCAACACCAACATCACCACAACCCCTACAGCCACCGTCGCGCCACCATCACCACCATCACCTCCTCCTCCTCCTCCTCCTCCTCCTCCTCCTCCTCTCCCTCGTCCACCACCACGACCACCACCACCATTATCATCACCATTAAAATCACCATCGTCCACTACATCACCATTATCGTTCCTCCTCTCCTTCCGCCTCATTATCATGATCGTTATCGTCATCTTTGTTTTTGCCCGTTTTGTTCTCCTCGTCCTCCTCATCCCTCTCCCCCTCCTCCTTGTCGTTCTCCACCTCCGCATCGTCACTTTCTTTTTGCTCATAATCCTTGCTCTATCTGGCATGACATGAAGGTAAGTAACAGAATCAACAGCAGTAGCAGCAGCAGCAGTAACAAGAACAACAACATTCAGGATTTGCTCGTGAAAAATACAAGAACTTTGGTCATTGGTACAATCCAAAGCTATTGGCAGTATATAGAGCACAAACTCTTCGAGAGAATATCAGAATGTAAACTTTAGAATTTCACACATTTCATATTCGTGTATTAAAAGACAAAATAGGGTTCCAAAATATTTGTATCCTGAACGGAAGACGATTCTCGGAAGCTACGATATATGCCTGTGCTTTCAGTATCATACGTCTACATGCAGGACTTCACAAAGCGCATACCGCAGTAGTCAGCGTTCTAATAAGGAATCTACGTGTAGTAGAATACAAAGATTGTCTTTTAGTATTAATACCAATCATGTCGCTAATATAATATATAATACTAGCTGGCCCCTGGCCGTCAAAAATGACGGATAACTGTAGTATTTTATATATAAATATAGATGGTAAATCAAATTAATACACTTGTCAATGTTATCAAGTGGTTGTCATTTGAGATGTGACATCGATCATCATTTGTCACTCAAAGAACGCTAGTTCACACATATAAACATTTACATACTTCCCTTGTACACGCACAACGCTCCCACTACCAGTTATCCATCACCCCTTTCTTTCACGTTCATATGTTGTGACAGAGAAAACATAAGAATATTATTATAATAGATAATATAACATAACATCATATAATATATAATACAGTACGCACACATACGTATATATATATATATATATATATATATATATATATATATATATATATAAGCGTGTGCGTGCGTTTATCTATATGTGTATATGTACGATCAAATATACACATTTATGTAGACTTCTATATACAAACATCATGTTCACGCGCACACATACACACGCACGCACGCATATGTGTATATATTTAGGTATGTATGTATATATATATATATATATATATGTATATATATATATATATATATATATATATATATATATATATATATATATATATATACGTGGAGGCGCAATGGCCCAGTTCCAGTTATTAGAGCAGTGGACTCGCGGTCGGAGGATCGAGGTTTCTATTCCCAAACCGGGCGATGTGTGTGTTTATTGAGCGAAAACACCTAAAACTCCACGAGGTTCCGGCAGGGGGTGGTGGCAACCCCTGTTGTTCTCTTTCGCCCCAACTTTCTCTCACTCTTTCTTTCCGTTTCTTGAGTAACACTGCGATGGACTGGTGTCCCGTCCAGCTGCGGGGAACACATACGCCATAGAAACCGGGAAACTGGGCCCATGAGCCTGGCTAGGCTTTAAAAGGGTTCATAAATAAAATAAATAAAAAATATATATATATATACGTGTGTATGTAAAAGTACATAGAGACATGTAGAAGAGTATAGAACTGGAGAACATTTCCTAAGTGTTTACTGTAAAGAGATGTTAGCTGCTTTCTCTGCAAGGAGCTCCTTACAATCCACCATTAATTGGGAAGTGGAGGAAAAGACCATTCTACAATGTTTTGCAATGGACCAAAACAATAGGCTACGCCTTGGAAAACAGCAGATTTTCTTTTGAGAATTGTACGATGCAAACATTTAATGATGTTCAGTTTCAATTATTTTCAGTAATAAGCTACATTTCCATAGTTGTATTTTCCGGTCATCTCTCGATGTCTAATACTAATACAGAAAATACCATACCTTAGGTTTCTGACATTTTTCAAACGATATAAGAGCAATGAACCGATAAATGCAAAAATTGCTGTAACAAATACATTATTGATTCCTAAGTATAATCAAAGTTTAGAGATGTAATGATATTCCTCTGTCCATCTTATCGTTGTATCCTCAGTGCCAAAATCGAAAGCTTAAATACCGAATCGAAACATTCCAGTCTCGGAAGCAAAGCAAGTATTTCTCACTGCCTTCAAACCACTGAGATATGAATTAGCAACAACTTAAAGCCAGTTTTAATTATATAATTGTAATTTATCCTGTTTGATATTTACACAGTTCTGATGCTTTTTTTTAAATATATTTTTTTCACTTTTCTCTTTATTTCTCTCTCTCTCTCTCTCTCTCTCCCCCCTCCCTCTCTCTTTCTATCTCACAGTTTCCATTCTTTGCTTTTTTAAAATCTTACTTTTTTTTCAATTACAGACATTTTTATTTCAATTATTGCCAATATGCCGGAGTTCCATATTGATTGAATTTTTTTTTTCAATAATGCCATGTGTAGCTTTGAAATTAAAATGGGAAAAAAAAGGAAAAGAAGAAAACAAGTCGGCAACCGAGATAAATCTAAATAAAATGATGATTAATAATAATAATAATAGTAATAATAATAATAATAATAATAATAATAATAATAATAATAATAATAATAATAATAACAATAACAACAATAAAAATGTCCTTTTGTTGTAGATGCTGATGATCATTATGATGATGATGATAAACAGAAATAAAAGAAAGAAAGAAACAAACAAATGAATATTAGATGAATCAATCAATATTGGACCAATTGTAATATATTTCACTTCAAGCTGACCTTTACCATATTCTATCGGCAGAGAAAGAAGCTTTCCCTGAAATCTTTTTATTACTCCTTTCAACATGCACACGTATACAGACATCCATTCTCAAATACAGGCATATACATACTCACGTATAATCATATATATATATATATATATATATATATATATATATATATATATATATATATATATATATATATATATATATATATATATATATATATATATAATCATATATATATATATGTGCATCAGCATGGCCGCAGCTCTGAGCTGAAACTTTGAAATGAAATGAAATGAAATCATATATATATATATATATATATATACACATACACACACTTATAATTGTATGTACATACGCATAAATATAAACATAAACAAATATACATGTATATACATTCGTACACATATATACACATACATACATTGCAAGGGTGTCTTCTGTCTTCTCGGTTTTCATTTTCTGTAATTTCTTTTCTATCTTTTCTCTACTTAATTTTACTTCTTGATTAGCTTCTCTCTCTGTTCTCTCTCTGTTCTCTCTCTCTCTCTCTCTCTCTCTCTCTCTCTCTCTTTTTCACTGACTAATTTATAAATATCTGTATGCATGCATGCATATATATATATATATATATATATATATATATATATACAGCCTTCTCTCTCTCTATATATATATATGTATATATGTATATATATGTTTATATACAGAATTCTCTCTCTTTCTCTCTCGCTATATGTATATATATATATATATATATATATATATATATATATATATATATATATATATATATATATATATATATATATATATATATATATATATATATTATATATATATATATATATATATAAACACAGATATTTAAATACACTCACACGTTTTTATTTCCAAGCAATATATTTTCTTCGCATCCAAACTACTTCATTTATCGTTGTTAGTTTATCTACCTCGAACTCCTACACTCTTCTTCTTTCTCTTTAAACCATTAACTTTCTTCTATCTCTGTTCGTCCGCTCTTCGTTCTCAAACGGGCGTATTTCCAGACACGTACACATATACACACACACATACACACCTATATATACAAACACACGCATTCATATATAATCCTATTAGTTTCCTGTTTTATTTAGACAATGTTTTTTTCTGTCCTGTCCTTCACCATTGCTTGCATATCTTCACACATTCACACTTCTACAATACTTCTAAAACGTCCTCTGTTTGCTTTCCAAATCCCTCTCTTGCTTTCTGTATTTCTCTTACGTCTTCTATTCTTCGCACACACTTTCAATCACTTCTCTCTCTCTTTTTCATTCCCTTTGTATCTCCTTCTCGCTTTCTCTCTCTCTCTCTCTCTCTCTCTCTCTCTCTCTCTCTCTCTCTCTCTCTCTCTATTTCACCTTCCAGACACTCAAAAACCACAATATAAACTCATTCAGGTCAGTCAATCAATTGTTCATTCACGACATCATCGCTTCAAACACTCACCTTCACTCACCCACTCACTCACTCGCTCGCTCGTTCGCTCTGTTAATTATTTATGATTTCTACTTCTACGCAAGTCAGATAAGCCGCTTAAACCATCGACAAATAAGCTAGAATGAATTAAAAGTCGATCAGTATGAACTAACAAATCTGTAAAATATTGCAGTAGATTATTTATTCGTTTCTTCCATACTTTTAGTTTTCACACTTTTATTCATTGTTTATCTAATGTTCAAATAGTTTCTGTTTATTTCTCTATTCTCTTTTAACGTTCCACTAGTTTCCGCCATTGAACTGCAGCTATACCGGGGTACCGCTTTTGAGAGCTTAAGTCAAACAAAATCGATTCCAGTACTTGTTTTTTTTTTTTTGAGGTCTGGTACTTACTCCGTCAGTCACTTTCACCAACCAGTTACAGGAATGTTAACAAACCAACACCTGTCGTAAAATGATGGTGGAGGACAAACAAAACGCAAACTAAAAGACATATATGCACACAGATTCTCTTATTCTCTTACTTGTTTCAGTCATCTGACTGCGGCCATACTGGAGCACCACCATTTTTAGTCGAGGAAAGCGATCCCAAGACTTAATTTTTGTAAGCCTGGTGCTCAAGCTATCGGGTTCTTTTGCCGAACCGCTATGTTTCGGGGACGTAAACACACCAACATCGTTTGTCAAGCAACGGAGGGGGACAAACACAGGCACAAACTTATACACACACACACACATACACACACACACACACATACGACGGGATTCTTTCAGTTTCCGTCAACCAAATCCTCTCACAAAGCTTTGTCCGGTTCGGAGCTATAGTAGAATACACTTGCCCCAGGTACCACGTGGTAGGACTGAATCCAGAACCATGTGATAAGAAGCAAGCTTCTTACCACACAGCCACGCCTGCGCCTATATACATATATTTGTATACGACGGGATTCTTTCAGTTTCTGTTGACAAATTTGACGGACAACGCTTTGGCCGGCCTGGGGATCATTGCGAAACACATCCACCCAAGGTACCATGCAATAAGACTGAATCCAGAACCATATGGTTGGGAAGTAAACTGTTTACCACGAAGTTCCGCTTGTTATTTTCGCTCTCTTCCTGTCTTGCTCGTGTTGCGTGTTGTGCAAAAAAAAAAAATATTCGTGTTGGCAAAAGATATTAATTATTACCGTCCTTCAAGTAACAAAGGCTTTGATTTCAAGTTGCATAACCCACCATACCCACTACTACTACTACTACTACTACTACTACTACTACTACTACTACTACTACTACTACCGTACATCCCCCCACCACAATCACCAGCATCCCTGCAGCTGCTGCTACTGCTACTACTGCTTCTACTACTACTACTACTACTGATGGTGTTGATGACGATATTGATGATGAGGCGGAGGAGGTGGATTCTGGGCAGAAGACCAACAATTTTGAGGTGAGGGGATTAATCGTTATCATCGACTCAAGTGCTTCACGGGTACTTTATTTTATCGATCCACAAAAGGATAAAAGACAAAACTGACTCCGGCAAGATGTAATCTCGAATGTAAAAAAGGCGGAAGAAAACATTACTGTAAAGTATAATTTTTCGACGCGCTGCCAAAGATCCGTATTTCGCTTAGATATTTCCTAACACTTTTATTAGACTTTGTTCCTAATGTATGAGACAACCCCATTTATCTCGACATTACAAATTGTTTATTGATTATCTATTTAAATTCATCCAATCAGGAGACACGATTCTGTCATGGGACGCTTTCTTACTCCTATACCGCTTATCCTTTAGCTTACATCTATTCATCCAACCGCGTAAGACTTTACTGGCTGTATCAGGTAACATTTTTATACAGTGACTCATTTTATGGATTTATTCTTTTTTCCACCGCACGGTGCTTGATTTCCGTATAGTCTTATTCTTTTTACCACCGCACGGCGTTTGAGTTCCGCACAGTCTTATTCTTTTACAGCGTGCACAATTGAAATTGATGTTTACTCTTTTGCATTCCATCTTGGAATTATTACTATCTTTTCCGTTCATTGATAAAATCATTACCTGAGCGCAACGTCCTTATTCGTTCTTACGTTCTTTACTAAAGCATTAATAAAAGCTTGGTTATAAACCTTGGATGCTGTGCTTTAAGGTCTCCCACTCAGCACGATCTACAGTACACAGTTTTGCTATTGTTTCATGCTCTTGCAGTATCATCAAAACCTGTATTACCATGTTCTGAGATCTGGACAGTAAATTTTCTTCGTGTTATGACCTAAAACTTCATTGCTGAATCTAGTCTTTATTTATGCCAATAGTATCAACTCACCATCACCACCACCACCACCACCACCAAAACCCACACTAACCACCTCTGCCTACGTCATTGCTGCTGCTACTGCTAATGCCGATAGTAAGAGGAGAATAAAAATAATCAGTGGATTTAAGAGACAATGAGCTTTATCCTATCCGTTGTTATTGCTAAATGATTACAATAAAAATCAGTTGCAACAATACAGCTCAATTGAAAAACATTCGTTTAATTATTTGCTACAAGTTCCAAAATTCAACAAAGAACAATGAAACACACTTAAAACACACATAAAGAACCTAATGTAATGTGAAAATCTATTGGAAAATGAGTGTGTAAACATAAGTATTGATTTATTCTGTCACTTTACAATAGCATGTATTCAGGTATTCTCAATAAATTTGACACTTCATCATATTTATAAATTCTTAACGTTCATCACTTAGGTGAGAAAGCTCAACATTCAAGACTGTCATGCTATGCTCTTCACGCTCTATGGCTGTATTTCCAAAAACTCTTTACCGAGCCTGTTTGCCTGCAGTCTTGAACGAACTTCTTAATTATTTTCTTCTAGGAGAATAATATCAATGTAAAAAAACTGTCCTAAAACTGTCCTATATATATACATATATATATATATATATATATATATATATATATATATATATATATATATATATATATATATATATATATATATATATATATATATATATATATATATATATATATATATATATATATATATATATATATATATATATATATATATATATATATATATATATATATATATATATATATATATATATATATATATATATATATATATATATATATATATATATATATAGGCGCCGGCGTGGTTGTGTGGGTAAGTAGCTTGTTTATCAAGCATATGGTTCCGGGTTCAGTCCCATTGCGTGTTATTTTGGGCAAGTGTCTTCTACTATAGCCTCGGGCCGAACAAAGCCTTGTGAGTGGATTTCGTAGACGAAAATTGAAAGCCCGTCGCATATATATATATATATATATATATATATATATATATATATATATATATATATATATATATATATATATATATATATATATATATATATGCATGTATATATATTTGTATGTATGTATATATGTGTGTGTGTTTGTGTGTCTGTGTTTGTCCTCCCCAACATCGCTTGACAACCGATTCTGGTGTGCTTACGTCCCCGTAACTTAGCGGTTCGGTAAAGAGACGATAGAATAAGTACTAAGCTTACAAAGAATAAGTTCTGGGATCTATTTGTTGGCCGCAGTCAATTGACTGAATCAAATAAAACAATAAAAGAATATCTCCATGGCAGAGCCCCAGCATGACCACTGCCTTAGGGCTGAAACGTAAAACGTGTAAAATAATAAAATAATATAGTTTAGGGCAGCGATGTCAAATTCTCTTATACACCAGATGTGCCATCAAAACTCTTGATTGGACCATATCAGGTGGGGGAGAAGAGCCATGCAAGGAACGTGAAGAGAGCACAGCATAAAGACGGAAAATCACGGTGGTGCACCAGCATGACCGCAGCCACTTGGCTGAAACACATAAAAAATTAAAAAAATTTAAATATATATATATATATATATATATATATATATATATATATATATATATATATATATATATATATGTATACATATTGGCTCAATCGGATGCGCAAGGAGCCATGTTAGCGATGACATATGGGTTCTATTCTAGCCTGAGTTAGCTTTAAATCGGATTATACATATACTCTCCACACTACTGATGTTATCCAAGGGAAAGGCAAAGGCCGATACAGCTTGGCACCAGTGACGTCGCAGCTCATTTCTACAGCTAAGTTAACTGGAGCAACGTGAAATAGGGTGTCTTGCTCAAGAACACAACATGCAGCTTGGCCGGGAATCGAACTCACAACTTAACGATCGTAAGCTCGTAAGCCATTCGCCTTTACACACACACACACACACATATATATATCTATATATAATTTAGAGAATAAAACACAATTATTGAATTCATCCATGAAAATCCACAGTCACATATAGAAAAATTTTATAAGTAAATACACTAAAAAGAACTATAATAAAAACACAAAGTAATAAATATTAAAATAATAAAACGACTACACGTGTTTCATAACCACGTTTTCAAATAGAAAATAAAATAAAAATCAAATCGATTCAAATCGATAAATCGATCGAAAATCAATTCTAGTCAAAAATTATGATTAAAGCTAAAATACATTTTGACTTTATAAATAAAACTTTCATTAATGTTTTATACATCTCTTTATTGTATTACTTTTATTTGCGCCATATTTTCACGTGACTTAATTCTAATAAACGCTAAGTTAATAGTATAACGTTTAAAGTTTTAGTTTAAACTAAAGCTTCGATAAGTAAGTATTGCATTTATTTTCAGTAATATTGTTAAATGTTTTGCTTTTATTTATTGGTAAAATAAGTATTTTTATATAAATTCATTTGATATTTATTGTTAGTCGATATATATACATTCATATTATTATTATTATTATTATTATTATTATTATTATTATTATTATTATTATTATTATTATTATTATTATTATTATTATTATTTTATGTTTGACTTTTGTTTTGCATTTGTACAAGTTGGATCCAAGTCTCACCCAGAGACCTCAAGAGACAACAAGTTAGAAGTTCATGTAGGTGTTATGCCTAGGGTACCATATATTTGGATTTGTACAGTTTTGTTCAAGTGAATGTTTAAGAAACCATAAGAAAATTATGTGTTTGCTTTAAAATTTGAGATCACATAGACAGTATTTTACGTAGGATATGGGCAGTTCTCATGAGCACTATCTTTTGAACTTCAGCCATTTTGGGGTTTCCTGGTGTCTGAGCTAGGTAGTAATCAGCCCGTTTCGCTGTCATTCCCAGGGCACCTATGACAATAGGTATTGTTTTCGTCTTCAGTTTCCACATTTTGCTAATTTCTATTTCAAGATCTTTATATTTGCTCAGTTTTTGGTAGGTCTTGACAGATACGTTTATATCGATTGGGACAGTCATATCAATGAGGAGGGATGATTTTTGTCTGAAGTCTTTCAATATGATGTCTGGCCTATTTGCGTCTCTCTTTCTGTCAGTTTGAATGGTCAAGTTCAGAGGAGTGCAATGTGATCATTTTCAAGTACTGGGGGTGGTTTGTGTTCCCACCAGTTTTTATCATATTATTTTATTTAAACCCGAAGAGCAGCTATATTTTTGAATAGAATTGATAGCCCAGAGTTAATGTAAGAGACGTCATGACAATATAGCAAGGATTGTCCATTGGACATTTTGAAACAAATATGGACTTGATAGAGCAAAAGAGTTGTTCGAACATAAACCCGAAGACATCATCGAAAATGATAATGCGAAGATCCCATGGAATGTTATGATTCAGTGCGGCCATGAGATAGAGAATAGGAAGCCAGATCTTGTGTTAATTGAGAAAGAAAGCAAACGATGCTGGATCATAGATATAGCACGCTTAGCTGACAACAAGGTATGCGATAATGAGGAAAGAAAAGTCGATAGATATGACAGGCTACTTTGGGAGGTTCAGCAGTTGTGGTCGCTGAAAATGGTGACAGTAATATTAATAATTGTCGGAGCCATTGGAACAGTGAGCAAAAATGTTGAGAAGTACATGGAACAAATAGAAGCTGCAATAAGGGTGGAGCACTTGCAGAAAACAGCACTGATTGGAACCGCTCGAATACTGCGGACGGTGCTCGAAAAATAATAACTGTAATATATATATATATACAAACTATACCGTTTTAATCCTGAGCAACGCCGGGTATCTCTGCTAGTCCTCTATAAATTTCTAAAACAAAACATCCACCGACCCCATTGCCCAACTGATAGAGGGCTGTGAGCATTCATGGGAACTGCTCATATCCTAAGTAAAATATTGTCTATCTAATCTCCAAGACATTTTGATCTGTAAACAGTGTCAAAATACTTTTAAATGTACATGATAGAAAAAACCTTCTACTGCCATCTAAATATCACACTATCCTCTCATAATCAAATTACTTTTAAAACAAACTTCAAATTTTCTTATGCTTTCACAGACATTCTCTAGAACAATACTTTGCAAAACCAAAAGTATGGCGCCCTAGTAATAGCGACAACTTGAACTTCTAACTTGTCGTCTGTGGAGGTCTCTGGGTGAGAATTGGAATCAACTTGTCCAAGTACAAACAAAATGTCAAACATAATAATAATAATAATAATAATAATAATAATAATAATAATAATAATAATAATAATAATAATAATAATAACCTGTCTCCCTACGATCTACAAAGCCTTTACTGCAATAATATCGCAGAGAGTGAGTAAACACCTGGAAAATAACAACCTGTTTCCAGAAGAGCAGAAGGGATGCTGCAAGGGCTCATATGGCTGTAAAGATCAATTATTGATCAATAAAGCCATAACTGAAGACAGCCGCAGAAAGAAGAAAGGCCTCAGTATGGCCTGGGTGGACTACCAAAAGGCTTTCGACAGTGTTCTCCACACGTGGATTCTGGAAACACTAGCCATAAACAAGGTGGCACCAATTATCATAAAATACATAGAGCACTCAATGAACAAATGGCAGACAGTGCTACAGCTCCAAACAAAAGAGGGACTTGTGAAAACGAAAGCCATCCCCATTAGAAGAGGAATATTCCAGGGAGACACGCTCTCTCCACTCCTGTTCTGCCTGGCACTCACACCTTTAACAGAATTGCTAAATAGAACTGGATGCGGTTACAAATGCTATGGAAAAACAGTCAGCCACCTTCTATATATGGATGACCTAAAATTATATGCAAAAAACGACAAAGAGCTAGAAACACTACTACAGACAGTACACGGCTTTACCAAGGAAATAGAAATGAAATTCGGATTAGAAAAATGTGCCAAAGCAACCCTGAAAAGAGGAAAATTAGTTAAAAGTAGCAATATAACACTAGATAAAGCCAATGAAATAAGAGAACTAGACGAAAGCCAACCATATAAGTATTTAGGAGTCAATGAACTAGATAGGATACAACATACACAAATGAAAGAAAAAATAAAGAAAGAGTACTATAGACGAGTTAGATCACTACTAAAAACAGAGCTCAATGCTAAAAACAAGATAATGGGTATCAACACTTTAGCTGTCCCAGTTATAAGCTACAGCTACAACATCCTTAACTGGACACTAAACGAACTATGTAAAATAGACAGGAAAACAAGAAAAATAATGACAGGATATAGGATGCACCACCCAAAATCTGACATAGAAAGGCTATATATACAACGCACAGAAGGTGGCAGGGGTCTTATACAGCTAGAAAACTATTATAAAATAACCACCATAGGACTGCAAAAATACCTACTCCAGAAGCAAGGGAAACTAATACAAATAGCCACAAAACACGAGCAAAACAAAAAACTGTTTTCAGTATTTAAGGAAGCTGACAAATACAAACAAGAAATCAATCTACCTAACAAATACGAAGAAGAAGAAGAAGAAACAACAAAAGCTATAAAACAAATGAAATCCAAACTAAAACTAGAACAGCAACGGACCATGATAAAACGATGGCAAGAAAAGCCCCTACATGGTAAATACTGGGCTAAACTAAATGCGAAAGAAATAGACATAGAAAAATCCCAGCAATGGCTGAGAAGCTCAGGACTCAAAGCAGAGACTGAAGGATTTTTAATTGCTGCACAAGACCAAAGCCTCCCCACCAGAAATTACCAAAAACACATAATGAAAAGAAATATAACAAGTAACTGTAGAATATGTGGAGATCGACAAGAAACAATAAATCATATTATCTCTGGCTGCCCAGTCCTGGCTAAGAAGGAATATATTCACAGACACGACAGAGCTGGGACCTATATACACTGGAAGCTATGCCAACATTATGGAATAGCAACAGAAAAAAGATGGTATAAACACACGCCAGAAAAGGTCACAGAAAACGAGAAAGCAACCATACTCTGGGATATGCCAATACACACAGATAGAGAAATTAAGGCAAATAGACCAGATATAGTTGTCAAAGATCATGAAGGAAAAAAATGCCTTCTAATTGATGTTTCAATACCAGCAGATGACAACGTTTCTCTAAAAGAAATGGAAAAACTTTCAAAATACAAAGACCTGGAAATAGAGATAACTCGAATGTGGAATCTAAAAACAGAAACAATTCCTATCATAGTAGGTGCCTTAGGTATAATAAAAAAATATTCAGACAAATACATAACAAAAACACCAGGACTTACAAATATATATAACATACAGAAAATTGCACTACTGGGTACTGCACACATTCTACGCAAAACACTTTCAATACAGTAAACATAAGAGCACCACAGCAAACCACAGCACATACCCAAGGCGCACAGAGCTGCGCTCGGTAGTGAAGTGAAAGCACGTTATAAAAATAAAACTACTGAATAATAATAATAATAATAATAATAATAATAATACACCACTAGAGGCTATGTGTAAAGTACGGCCTGGACAGAGCACGGAAATGGCACGAACATTAACCAGAAGAAGTTACCGAGAACACGGAATATAAGATAACTTTGTTCTCTAATCGAGGCTCGGAGACCAGATATTGTTGTGGTAGATAAAGGAAAAAAAATGAAACGAAGGTTATAGATACTGCAGTACCTGGGGTTCCACGCATAAGTGACAAAGAACTAAAAAAAAATATTGAAAAGTACAACTACTAAAAGACGAAATAGTAAGATTGTGGACTATGAGGAAAGAATCTATCATTCTAATAGTTGTAGGAGCATTCGGAGCATGAGCAACCACGTTCGAGAAATATGTCAGAGAAATCGGAGTTGACATGAGAGTGGAGCAACCATCCAGAACTGCTCTGGTGAAGACAGATAGGATTTTGAAATTGGTACTTGGATGTCGAATGTCTTACACGATAACTAATAACCAAGTATCAAAGTATAATAATAATAATGATAATAATAATAATAATAATAATAATAATAATAATAATAATAGTAATAATGATAATAATAATAATAGCAGGCTGCTGTCCCCCCAAACAGAATATACCAGAATTGATAAAACCGGGCGTTCTGAGAAGTAAAACAATAATAATGATAATAATGAAAACAAATAGTAATATTTGTTTTTGCTGTAGTTATTGTTTTTGCTGTAGTTATTGTTATTGTTGTCGTTGTTGTTTTCATCATCATCATCATCATCATTCTTGCTGCTGCTGCTGCTTCTCTTGTTGTTTGTGCTAAGAAAATGTGACTAACAAAGCTCTCTGGAAGGCTTTGATTTGCAACGTTGAATCCGGTGGAAATATTTTTTTCTTCCATTTTGTCAACAAAGGTCTTCACATCCTTTGAGAATCCGCCTCTCTTAACTTAAGCTGAGATAAAACAAATTTTTGTCTTTGACATTTTTTGACAATTTGTACATTTTAAAAAATTTCGTTTTACAATGGTTTCCCCCCCGGAGAGGTTGAAGCAGATGTTAGCCGGAAATCTGGTAGTAGCAAATACACAACTGCCCGGAAAAAGGTTTGAAAGGAAACAATTTATTTTTAAATATTAAGCACACAGAAAAAAAAATCATGAATATTGAATGAGCTGAAAGAGTGATGAAAACGAATATTTGCACATCAAAAACTACACAATAAAAATGGCGATGTAATAATCGAAGACATTTGGAGACAATATAAATTGCAATTACGAACTCAGCAACGGCATTATATTATTTGCTAGTATTGCAAGCCAGAGGGAAGCGATGAACGTGAGTCATCTTCCGGGAAAAGTTAATGTCGGAAAAGCATGTCAGTAAAATTATGTGACTTGTAAGATTTGATCGGAAAAATGTGTTTGGAAATACGAGTCTAGTCTTAAAGTTTGAGAACGAAGTAAGAAATCAACTGGTACAGGTACAACATAAAAAGCCTTATGCTGAAATATATTGAGGGACGAAATACAAGGAGTTGCATTAGTACGACATCAACCTTTGCTAGGTTCATCTTTTGCAGTACAGTATGGACAGTTGATGCATGTAGAAGTAACACAGACGAACAACGTGTTGGATGAATTGCGCATGAGCAAACAGATCTCGATGATTCCCGAACAGGTCAAAGTCATCTGGATGTTATACATGACTGTGAGTGCAGAAGGAAATATAATTGTTAGAGTCGCAGTGTATCTCAGAAAGCTAAGTTGTTCTACATAGAACAAAACCCACTAGAACAGTAGCTTACCACAGGGGTCCTTATAGACCATATGAGTCCACAAAATTTTGTTGTTAACATTTACCAGCAATAAATCGGTTATACTTCTACAATGCACAAAATATTTTAACAACTTTTTAATGCAATTACTAATAATATTTTATTATAGAAATATGATTGAATTTTATTAGGACTTTGAAATCAAAGGAGCCCACAGGCATAAAATGGTTCAGAAACACTATACTAGAGAGTTATATTTACGGATGAATTAAAAAAGATGTAGAAATTAAATATCAGCAAAGCTTACAGCAAAGACAGCAGGCCTCAGTAAGCATGATTACTTGAAATAAATGCCTTTTTCCTGGGGTGCAAGCTTTTAAAGGCCCGACTAGAGAACTTATAAAGCGGGAGTTGATAGGAGTAATTGTCAACAGCTGCAGTGTTTGGTCTTGAAAAGGATTATTAGATTAAAACTGATAAGGCATTGGCCCGAAATAGAGAAAGATAATTCTAATCTGGATGGAGGCTAGCTAGTGACCTTGTAGAGGTGCTTAGAAGACGCACTGCTACTGAATTAATGACGTAAAGATTGACTCTTCGTCCATTTGAAGATGGAGGCACTATACTTGACCACTGTAACCTTTCTAGATATTCATTGCGGTAATCAAATTTTTGACATTGAGGTTGGATTTCAACACCATCTTCATCTTTTTTATATGCCTCGCTAACCTTGACTTCCATTTCTCTATGTAGAATGTCATCCAGCACCAAAATCCCTAAATATCTATACCTACTACCGTCGGGTTCAACCATGGTTTCTCATGATGGTAACAGCAATCCTCTGCAGGCTGCTTTCTTCCTTCTTTTCTTATTAAATACTGAGCATTTGGTAATCGCAAATTCTATACCGATGTCCCTACCACACTTCTGGACTGTTTTGGTTAAGGGATGTATCTGTTTTTCAGATTTCCCAATTTCAGGTCATCAATAAACAGAAGATGGCTCAATGATGGGCCTTGCTTCCCACATCGGTAACCCATCTTAACTTTCATAAGTGTCATCATTGCAATGGGTATTAGTGCAATTACAAAACGTTACGGAGAAAAAGAGTCACTTTGGAAGGTTCCCTTTTAATATTAACTTCTCCAAGGAATACATTACTTGAGTACAATTTGGTTTTCTACTCTTTCATGCAATGCATCAGAAAATTTGTGATGTTGTCAGCAACACCAAACATCTGCAGTCATTCAACGATCCAAGAATGAGGCATCATATCAGATGCCTTCTTAAAGTTAATCCAAGCCATAGACATGTTTGTTTGATGTTTTTCTACAATGTCTCAAAACTTCTTTATCGATGACCAGGTAATCCTTAGAACTCTGAGAACTCTTCGTACATCCTTTTCGTATCCTTGGTAGTATTTCGTCCTGTACCAGGAAAGTATATGTCTATACCGCACATATTCCAGCAAGTATCTTCCAGATTATGTTTAGGCAACAATATTCCAACAATATTCCTATTTCATTATAAGTGTTATCCCCCTAGTCACCATCCACGCAGGGACTGTACCATCCTGGACACACTCATTCAATTCTTCTTCTTCTTCTTCTTCTTCTTCTTCTTCTTCTTCTTCTTCTTCTTCTTCTTCTTCTTCTTCCTCTTCTTCTTCTTCTTCTTCTTCTTCTTCTTCTTCTTCTTATTATTATTATTATTATTATTATTATTATTATTATTATTATTATTATTATTATTAAGGCGATTAGCTGTCAGTATCGTTACCACACCGGGCAAAATGCTTAGCGGTATTTCTCCAGTTTTTACGTTATGAGATCAAATGTCACCGAGGTCGACTTCGCCTTTCATCCTTTCGTGGTCGATAAAATAAATTAAGTACCAGTGGATCACTGGGCTCGATATAATCAACTAGTTCCCTCCCGCCAAATTTCAAGTCTTGTGCCTTCAATAGAAACCATTATTCTTCTTCTTCTTCTTCTTCTTCTTCTTCTTCTTCTTCTTCTTCTTCTTCTTCTTCTTCTTCTTCTTCTTCTTCTTATTATTATTATTATTATTATTATTATTATTATTATTATTATTATTATTATTACCTCAGATGATTTAGGCACAAGGCCAACAGTTTTGATGGAGGGAAGTTAATTACATCAGCAGAATTACAAAGAGCATATTGTTTTACGCAGAACACATGAAAAACAATGTAATCGGTGCTATTTCAACTACTAGCGTGAAGAGCCATTCAGAAATAAGTTATTCTACCTGTCTCCTACCTTGATAATGGTTTTTGATGTTGGCACAAGGCCAATATTATTGAACGTTATTAGCTGTATTTGTTTTAATGTCCTCGAAAGAATGAAAGGCAAATGTGACTTCAGAGCAATTTGAACACATCACCGTTATAATGCCTATAATGGTAGTAGTAGTAGTAGTAGTAGTAGTAGTAGTAGTAGTAGTAGTAGTAGTAGTGAACATGGTGGTAGTGCTTGTAGTAGTAGCAGTAGGGGTAGGCATGGGGGTAGTAGAAGTAATGGTGGTGGTAGTATTAGTAGAAACGGCAATAGTAGTAGGAGGAGGTGCAGCTGCAGAGTCAGCGGCAGTAGCAACAGCATTATTATTATTATTATTATTATTATTACTATTATTATTATTATTATTATTAGTAGTAGTAGTAGTAGTAGTAGTAGTAGTAGTAGTAGTAGTAGTAGAGTAGAAGTAGTAGTAGTAGTAAAGCACTAAACTGGTCAACCTAAAATTTATCATTACAGCACTTTTGATTCTTTTTCGTTTGGTTTCACTCCTAAAGTCTTGGGAACCAATGCTGAGACACTCTTTGGTCATGACTGACCATGGGATCGCACCTAGGAAGTTACCCTCCCAGGCACAAGTCCGGGCAAGGTTGTTTGTGGAAGACCAGCAGTTGCCCATGCATACCAGCCTCTCCTCTCCACGCCCCCAGTGTTATCCAAGGGAAATGCAAAGGCCGATACAGCTTGGCACCAGTGACGTCGCAACTCATTTCTACAGCTGAGTGAACTGGAGCAACGTGAAATAAAGTGTCTTGCTCAAGAACACGACACGCAACCCGGTCCGGGATTCGAACACACCACCTCACGATCGTAAGCTCGAAGGTAATAATCGTTATTATTGAATGATTGTAGTACTTACTATTGCTGCTGTCAATACTGTTGCTGCTGTTGTTGCTACTGTTGCTGTTGCTGCTGCTGCTGCTGCTGCTGCTATTGCTGGATGCATGTTTATAATAAAATATTAAAAAAAAAAAAATTACAGATAATGATCTAGCTAGAATCTGTGATTGTAGATATAAGGATAAATGTTTATTTAAACATTTTTGTTTAAAGAACAAACTTGCATATAGCTGTAGGGTGGATTGGGAACGAAGAATTTATTTTACATAGGGCCTACGGATAACTTTATTAAAAAACGCATAGCAAAACATGAATACACCTTTAGGAAGAGAGTTAAGTTTGACAGTACTAGTCTAAGTAAACTAATTTGGGAATTGAAGGATAGTATGAAATCATACAAAATAAATTGGAACATACTTAGTCATGCTTCATCGTATAAAATTAATGATATTAGATGTAACCTGTGTTTAGAGGAGTTATAATATATATATATATATATATATATATATATATATATATATATATATATATATATATATATATATATATATATATATATATATATGTATGTATGTATGTATGTATATATGTGTGTGTAGATATGTATGCATTTGAGTTTTGTCATCTCAATCTACATAACTTAATTTCGAAATTGATTATTAGTTGACCAATTCTGAATTGCTTTATTTTTGTGCATATTCTTGTAGTTACTGTTAAATTTATCATTATATTAGTATTTAGTATTAATTACATATCACAAATAAGATGTTTTCATTATACTAAATGAATGGATTTATAAATACATTTAATTAATTTATCAATTAATTGATGATAATTATAATAATAATAATGATAATAATAATAAATAATTTCGTATGACTTACTAAATAAATTTAATAACCAAAATAATAATTAGTATAGTATAGTATAGTTTATGAATTGCATTCTTATTACATCAATGTTATTTGTTACTTATGAAAGTAATGATAGAGTTTGGATACGCACTATGTATGGTCCTTCATTTTGTAAATAATAATATTGATTAGTTCCTTGAGAACGGTCCTTAATACTTGTTTGGTTTATATTAACGATTTCTATCGATTCACTAAATTCTCGTTTCCATAATATACGAATAAAAATCATACCTGATTACATAACTTCAAACCTGGTTACCCCTAAAAAATTAGTAAATTTGATTTCCATTACTATAGCCTAAATATATATCTATGGGGTACTTTGGTTATCATATTTACAGCCTTAAATTTATATTAATGCCTATTACGGAATTGCCCATACGATAAATTAAGTAAACAAGGAACATTTTTATTAGGTTTCTATTCATAACTACTACAGAATTATCCCTCCGAGAAAACAATAGATATAGATTATTATTAGTTCATTTAAACAGCTATACATAGGAGAAGACTTAGATGCTTAATTATATATATACATACAAACACACACACACACACACACACACACACACACACACGCACACACACACACACACACACGCATATATATATATACATGTATATATATATATATATATATATATATATATATATATATATATATATATATATATATATATTTATATATATCTTATATATGAAGGGCATTAACTTTGTAGTAATGCCTCACGCTTCGAGGGACTAAATAAGTCAAAAACTACCAAAAAATAAGCAACATATTTACTGAAAGCGAGGGAATATGTTGCTTATTTCTTGGTAGTTTTTGACTTATTTAGTCCCTCGAAGCGTGAGGCATTACTACAAAGTTAATGCCCTTTATATATAATTATTTATATTTATGAAGAAATGATGAATTTTTTCATTACGAAATTTTTCGTTATTTTTCATTTTGAGGTTTTTTTCACGCTGACTACTTGATAAAATCTTATAAAGAATTTATCCTATATTATATTATAAATAATTAGAATATATTCAGTGCTGAATATTATTCTGTATAAGCACATGTTACTGAGATGCAACCGGATAAATTCAAATCTCTTTCATGGATATATAATTATGGACGAAAGTCGTCGTACTGTGATGGCTACATCGTGGTAGGTTGATTCTTGTTTATTTTTTATATATCTTGACCATACGTGTAGTGATGAACAAAAGAATACAGGTTACTTCACAGTTTTTCTGTATTTGATTGAGAAACCAGTGGTTTACCGTTGAGTTAAATGTTTTTAAGAAATAAATTTTGAAAGCTGCATTCCCTCGCTTTCAGTAAATATGTTGCTTATTCTTTGGTAGTTTTTGACTTATTTAGTCTCTCGAAGCGTGAGGCATTACTACAAAGTTAATGCCCTTTATATATAATTATTTATATTTATGAAGAAATGATGGATTTTTTCATTACGAAATTTTTCGTTATTTTTCATTTTGAGGTTTTTTTCATGCTGACTACTTGATAAAATCTTATAAAGAATTTATCCTATATTATATTATATATATATATATATATATATATATATATATATATATATATATATATATATATATATACATACAACTATCTTATTGTTGTATGTTGTGCTGACGAGGGACACTCTTGGACATAAACGGGTTTCGATTAATATGTGTTTGAGATATAATGAAGGGAATTTTGATGGTTGTGGATTGTACTTACTTGGTTGTATCGTCCGTTAGAATGTTTTTGTGTTTTTTTAAAATTGTAATTGATGTATAGTTGAATAGATAACAGTCACGCTCATAATACGTAGACACTTGAATTGATTTTTGCCATCCAGCCGTCCACGGCCACAGCATTGGCAATCCAGTCGTCCTTTCACACATCTATCTTTAAACCATGACACTGAAGTGACTTATATATGTATTGGTTCCAAATTTTGCTACATGGTTATAGCAAGTTCGGGAGAGGAATATGTCGACTACATTGGCTATAGTTCTGAACTGCTACTTATTTTTTAGAATTTGACAGAATGAAAGACAAAGTCGACCTCAACCCAGTGGAATTTGAACTCAGAACGTGAAGATGAAGGCGATAATTGCACAGCGGGATTTGAACTCGGAATGTAGCGACGGGTAAAATACAGTAATGGTGATTATATTGAAAATTATTATGCTGCTTCTCTCGACAAAGTTACTATTGTTGTTGATGTGCTTCAAAAAGATTTGTACATCCTTTTCATTTTAAAAATCTTCGTCGTCATCCTCAGGAACATGGCCTTCATTTTCTTCATCGTCCCCTCCTCTTCGTCCCCTCCTCTTCGTCCCCTCCTCTTCGTCCCCTCCTCTTCGTCCCCTCCTCTTCCTCCCCTCCTCTTCCGCCCCTCTTCTTCCTCCCCTCCTCTTCCTCCCCTCAGCTTCCTCCCCTCCTCTTCCTCCCCTCCTCTTCCTCCCTTCCTCTTCCTCCCTTCCTCTTCCTCCCCTCAGCTTCCTCCCCTCCTCTTCCTCCCCTCCTCTTCCTCCCCTTCCTCTTCCTCCCCTTCATTATCCTCTTTCTCCCCTCTTCATCATCATCATCATCATCATCATCACCATCACCACCACCACCACCACCACCACCACCACCAACACCATCATCATTATCATCATCATCATCACCATCATCATCATTGCTGTCATCATTAACTTCGTCCTCACTGCTGTCGTCATCGTCTTGTCATCGTTGTCCTCCTCCTCTTCCTCCTCCTGCTCCTTCTCATCATCATGGTCATCATCACCATTTTAATCACCATAATCTCTATTAGAGCAATCTTAATTATCTCTTTTCTTATCGTCATCTATTTTTCTTCTGCTTCTTCCAGTTTTCCTCGTCTTCGATACCATCTTCTGTCCTTCCGTATTTTCCCTTTGTATTTTTTTTGTTCTGATTTTTGTTTTCTGTATGAGTTATATGTATGTTTACATCTAAATGTTAGGGTTGATGCTTAGAAAATGTAACGTAGTGATATCTTGTTGACGGAAAAAGGAGGGAAATAAAAAATAAACGCCTAAAAAGAAAATCAAATTCACTCACGTGAAAAAGACGTGCTCATACATCTCCAACACACACATATGCACGCACAAAACTACTTCTCCCACACTGTCTTTTTCTCTAATTCTTTCTCCATTTCTCTTTCTCTCTCTCTCTATCTCTCTCTCTCTATTTCTCTCTCTCTCTCTCTCTCTCTCTCTCTCTCTTCCTCTCACTCACACACACATATATACCAACATACAATTAGACAATGAAGAAAATACGAAAATAACAACGCACAAACGCACATAAATGATTGTGTTCACAATCATGAGAGAAAAAGAAACGAACTAGAAGAATTATAAGAAATCACAAACATTCAATAGAGCTTTTTACAAAAAGGATTGTGAAAAAAAAAATGGATACATAAGTAAGTTACAAAGTAATAGCAGCTATATAATGAGTAGTGAGTGAAAAAAAATGTTCTCTTACGTATTTATGTACGCACATATGTATGCATGTATGTATACATGTATGTGTGAACGTATGTATGCATATATGTACTACGTACGTATGTATGTATGTACGAATTCATATATATATAGGTAGGTAAAAGTATGTATCTATGTAGGCATGAATGTTTGTGAGTAATGCATATATATATATATATATATATATATATATATATATATATATAAGATGTGAACGTAAATATAAAGGTACATTATATATATGTACATGTATGAGTATATATATATATATATATATATATATATATATATATATATATATATATATATATATATATATATAGATATATATATATACATAAACACAAGCACACACACACGCATATATATCTGTATGCATGTGTGTGTGTGTGTACGCACGCGTGTATGAATGTATATGTACGTATGTATATTTAGTTGGTTGGTTTCCTTTCAAATAAACGCGTAATGGAAATTGACAAGCATTAACAATAACAAGAATAAATATAGCGACGATGTTGGCAACGACCACGAAGGGAACACAAGTAAAAATCAAACAAACAAAACAAAAATATCGATAATCAACAGTTCTACAAACACACGCTCCAACATCACCCCCACTACTATCATTCCCCGGCACCAACGCCAACACTATTAGTAATACCACCATAAATACAACGTGAATAGAGAAGGGGAAAAAACATCTACGAAAATGGATGAAAAATGTAGACTAAATAATAAAACAACCCACATTATTAACAACAAAGAAAACTAAGCGATTTATACATACACACATGCATGCGTACATTCATAGATATATACATACATACATACATACATCCGCACATACATGTATATATATACACACATATTCATACATATATGTGCATATATGTATATATATATTTATATATAGATATTTGTAAATATGCATGTGTGTGTGCGTATATATATATATATATATATATATATATATATATATATATATATATATATATATATATATGCGCATATACAATGCATACATAGATACGTACATATATCTACTCACACACGTATACAAACATACACATATAAAAATGTATCTGTATATGCCTATATATCTTATATTTGTTTATGTTTATAAATGTATATATATGTGCGTGTGTGTGTGTGTGTGTATATGTGTATGTGTGTATACATGCATGCATACAAACATATATATGTGTATGTATGTATGTATGTATGCATGTACGTATGTATGTATACACAATAGGTAAAACCCGGATTTAAGTAAACATCGCTTTCGAAGGTGAGAGATGTAATGTAATTTTGGTCTCCTATCCATCCATCAAACTTTCCAAGACGAAAGCGGTCCAACAAATGTCGTAAATATCTTAAACAATGAAATCGAATCACCCATGCACGCATATATACGCATTCACTCAAGTACATTCACACACACACATACACATACGCATATACGTACACATATACCCAACACAATATATGTTTGTGTGTGTGTAGTGATGGTTCTATAATTTCTCCTTGAAATTGTATAGTTTCGGGTTCAATCTCAGGGTCTGGAACACTAGGCGTCTTTCTTCTAGTACAACCCTGTACCATCATTTGTCTTGTGAGTGGACTTGGTAGAAGGAAACTGTATAGAAGCCTGTCGTATATATGTGAGTGTTGTGTATATTTATATGTTTGCCTGAGTGTGTTTGTGTTAGTGTCCCCACATCGCTCGAAAACCAGTATCAGTTTGTTTAAGGACCCTTAACTCAGCGGTTCTGAAACAAAGACTGAAAGAATATGTGCCAGGATAAGCAAATGTGTTCTAGGGTTCACTTAATTGGTTAAAACCTTCGAGTTGGTACTTCAGTATGGCCGTAGTCCAATGACTGAAGCAAGGAAAAGAAAGAGAGGGGACACATACACACACATACAGATTGTCACAAACTCGCACGCACAGTCATACACATACACATACATTTATAGACAAGGTGACAGTTGTAGTGGGGAAAGAGCATTCTACACGTCATTGAGAGAAAATCTTTTCTACTCTAGGGACAAGGCCCGAAATTTTTTGGGAGGGGGCCAGTCGATAAGATCGACCCAGTACGCAACTGGTACTTAATTTATCGACCCCGAAAGGATGAAAGGCAAAGTCGACCTCGGCGGAATTTGAACTCAGAACGTAGCGGCAGACGAAATACCACAAGGCATTTCGCCCGGCGCGCTAACGTTTCTTATTTCTTTATTGCCCACAAGGGGCTAAACATAGAGGGGACAAACAAGGACAGACAAAGGGATTAAGTCGATTACATCAACCCCAGTGCACAACTGGTACTTAATTTATCGACCCCGAAAGGATGAAAGGCAAAGTCGACCCCGGCGGAATTTGAACTCAGAACATAAAGACAGGCGAAATACCGCTAAGCATTTCGCCCGGCGTGCTAACGTTTCTGCCAGCTCGCCGCCTATCATTCAGAGATAATATTCTCATTTGATGGTTCGTGATTTCTATGTTCGTTTATTTCGAGCAGGATTTTCTAATCCTGCTGCATCTCAGAATGACTACATTGTGCACCATTACTTATTATTGTTGATTGCCAGGGCAGTTACTTCGTTTCTCTGTATTCATTTGACCTGCATACTACTACTACTACTACTACTACTACTACTACTACTACTACTACTACTACTACTACTAATAATAATAATAATAATAATAATAATAATAATAATAATAATAAATATATGTGAATATAGAATGAAACCATTTTACTGGTGTCTTGCTGAAGTACTTCGTACACTCATTTCGGATATCTTGGCTTGTAGGTGAGTACTTATGTGATCCAAGAATCTCTGTAAATAATAATACAGATTATAGTGTCACAATATACTTCTTTTTCTCTACTTTTGCAAAATAATCAGCAAAGGGAATTTGAGCCCAGATGCTTATTATGCCATACTTTAAATTTGAGTGTCATTACCCTCAGCTCGTACACAAACCAATGATACTCTGGTGGAGTAAACTTGGTTTTATCCATACATACCAGTCGTACGGTAACATATGAATCTAACTCGGGAAGTGAAGGTAAATTATTGATGCGTATCAGGAGATATGCATGTTTCGATCGTAGCTTACAGTGATATTAGCGATGCTGCATGTTTCTGTAGATTATATCAATAGTTACTATCAAATAGTTACTATCGACAGACCTAAGCATTTTTATAACATTATGACGAGAAAAAATATCAGTCACGCTAATGATGGGACATCATCAATAATTGTGTAACCTCTCTGCAGAAATGCAACTTGTTAACTCATATTAAAACAGTTTACAAAGATCGGATAAGGTGTACAGAAAATAACCATGGTAGTAAACTGATTATCAAATTAGTAGTGATCTTTCCCTCACTCGTGTTCGCATCACTGTGTGGTAAGAAGCTCACTGTACAATAGCGTCCCTTCAGGCTTAGTCCATTGCGCGGTATCTTCGAAAGATATCTTCGAAAGGTATCTTCGAAAGGTATCTTCGAAAGGTATCTTCGAAAGGTATCTTCGAAAGGTATCTTCTACTATAGCCCCGGACAAACCAATGCCATCTGAGTGAAACTGGTTGGAGGAAACTGTGTGGAATCTCATCGTAATATATGTACATATTAAAGAAGTGATCTGGCAGAATCATTAGCACGTCGAGCAAAATGCATAGCGGCATTTTGACCGTCTTTACGTTCTGAGTTCAAATTCTTTGTCTTTCATCGTTTTGGAGTCGATAAAATAATCATCAGCTGAACACTGGGGTTGACGTAATCGACTTACCTGCCCACACGTCCCGCAATTTCTGGGTCTGTGCCAAAATTTAACACAAGTATATGTACATATATATGTAAATGTATGTGTGTGCATATATATATATATATATATATATATATATATATATATATATATATATATATATATATTTATATATATATATATATATATATATATATATATATATGAATATAAACATATATATATATATATATATATATATATGTATATAAACATATATCTGATATATAAGTATATGTATATATAATATATTATATATATATATATAAATATATATACATACATACGTATATACATATATAGCATCTAGTTAAACTGATTTACAAAATCTCCCCCACCCCACCTTAATATTGCTTAGATTGTTTTCAATTTTGATGTATGGAAGCAACTCTTTTGATTACGATCAACCAATTACTTTATCTCGTAAATTAAAGAATCTTATGTCATTTTGAATTAAAGTTCAAAAATTTGGGTAACTTTAGCGAATCAACAAACAGTGAGGCATTAACAGCTTGTTGCCTTGACAACCGCACGTTGTGTTTTGTTTCACTTCACCCGCACGTTGTGTTGATTCTTCACACCACGAGATTTACTTTACCCGCGTGTTTTGTTTTAATACATATATGTATATATATGTATGTACCGTATTTGATGGCCTATAAGACACACGAGTGTATAGGACGCACCCTAGCGGAGGCTATACTTTTGCAAAATAAATTTCCGCTAAAATAATGTGTTAATTCCTCCACTTATCTCTATAACGTTGTGTTATTACCAGTAATTATAAGCAATTTATTGCACCCACGAAGATTTCGTATTATCCCTCAGGTAGCGAATGTTAGCAGCGTTGCCAGCTAGCTTCACCGTTGCCATCAAGTAACAAATCAGTCAATGGCTGTACAGTCGCGAGATTTGAGCTTACATTAAGTGCACTGAACGCAGGAGAATTTTTGAAGCCATTTTGGGCTATTTTCTTTTTCAGAACCATGGGCTTAATCATTATTTTCGATGATGATATAACTAAAGCCATTTTTTTAGACGTTACCCTTAACTTATGTAATGATTCATATTTCCCATATCATAACTAATTAATTATACAACTAATTAAAAATACATTAGTTTTTTTAGTAATCATCCGAAAACTATAACAAGAAACTGAGTTTGAAAAGAAAGGCAGCGAGCTGGCAGAAACGTTAGCACGCCGGGCGAAATGCTTAGCGGTATTTCGTCTGCTGCTACGTTCTGAGTTCAAATTCAGTACCAGTTACGCACTGGGTCGATGAAATCGACTTAATCCCTTTGTCAGTCCTTGTTTGTCCCCTCTGTGTGTAGCCCCTTCAGGGCAGTAAAGAAATAAGAAACTTAGTTAAAAATATTTCACTTAGTCTTTCTAGACTATCTGCTAATGTTGATATCTTTAATGATAAAGCTGGATTTTATAACTCTGCCTTATTTAAATCAGTCTATAAAGAAAAATATACGTATCTTAACCCTATTGACATTAATTCTGCCTCTGTTAATCAAGACGAGAAAACACATCTTAACGGTAATACTTATATAAAGTTTTAGTTGGAACAACAATAAATCGAATAATTTAATTTTGTAGTGTAAAGGAGGTAATAAAAATAAGTTTAGGACTTTTAAAGATAATTGATTCTAGTAAAAGAATTTGGATGATCATTCAATATGGTAAGCATATCAAATACAACCACACTTATCAGTTTCGTGAACCTATAGACAAGAATTTTCCCAAAAATTCAAGATGCCATTCCCTTATGAATTCACACCCAATAAGGACAGGATTTTCAAACTAAAAAACCTTTCATAAATCATATCTTCACATAACTATAAATTATTAAATACAAATCCCCTTAATGAAAATAATAACAATTATATTATTAACGCTAACCATTCTTTGAACAATAACAACAACAATATCAATGTTTCTGGTAGAAATTTAAATCGAATTCGTTTCCTTAGCAGTAATTCTAAGACTAGAAACTCTGTTTATCAGTGTAAAATTATTTCTGGTTCTAATGTGTTTACCGTTGCACGCATTGGAAAAACATACCTATAGTTCCTTTAAGTAATTTTTACCAATCTATATATATCGATCTTTAACTGTTTTTCTTATATTTCATTTGCACTATATATATCTATTTCCGCGCTTTTAAACTTCATTTCCATTCATCTCTCACACTAAATTTTTCCACTGTTAATTTTCTGTTAATTTCTTTCTTTCTCCTCCTTCTCTTTCTCTAATTTACCTTTGATGTTAAATCTATTAACGGCTTTAAAAAAAAATAACTTGCTAGCGAACTCCCTACATTCTACATTTACGTACGTGGGAATTACATTCGGTTAAAATGGCTTATTGATGTGTTTTGTTTCTTTTCTTCCCTGACAAGATGAATGCATTGTTTTACATCATTTTCATTCCCTCCGGAATAATCTCAATGGATTATTCGAAACATATGCTGGAAGTATAAATGATTTGAATAACAGCTGTATTTGAATCTATTTCTTAACTAATATATATATATATATATATATATATATATATATATATATATATATATATATATATATATATATATATATATATATATATATATATATATATATATATATATTATTTTGTTTAAAAGAGTTCCAACACTGTCTGTTTTTTATGTTTTATTTATATTCCTGCAAAACCAATGTGGGATATAGAATATGGAATATACAATATATAATATAATATACAATATATAATATAAAATAAAAATCGATGGTACTATGAAATAAAGTATTGAATGTCTTATTGAATATATGGAATATGTCTTATTGAATAGATGAAATATTGAGTGTTCAATATAAAGGATTCAAGGAACTCTTTTAAACAAAATAATATATTCCTCTATACACAATCATACAAAAAAAAAGCCCTTTTTTGTATTTATTTTTACTCGCATATATATATATATATATATATATATATATATATATATATATATATATATATATATATACATATATATACATATGTACATGCACACACGTATATGTAGGCATATATGTACACAAGTACATGTGACTTTAGCATGTTGTGACCTACTCATTTTTCGAATACACGCAAGTGCTTACATATGTAAATATGCACTTTCGTATGAAAAGACAGAATGACACATATCCGTATGATAAATATAATTCTATCGTTTATAATAGAAAGCAGAAGAGTCTCGTATTTTTTAGACGTATCTACTCATGTATAAGAACGGGCTCACACAGACACATACACACAAAGAAACATCAATCAAATAATCTGCACGAATACGGTTTCACATACTGTTGTATAAAGACGTTACATATTTTTGCTGATATCTTACTATACGTACGCCTACAATGGATTATGTCTTGTATCCAAATATCAAAATATCTACAAGATATTTATACCATTCATATAAATGCACACACAAATACACTTGTCACATGTGTACCAGTTCATATATAAAATAATGGTTCTGTAATCAAGAGTGTCATCATGCCTAAAGGTTTTGTGCAGATGAATGAGAGAGAGAAGAGAGAGAGAGAGAGAGAGAGAGAGAGAGAAAGAGAGAGAGAGAGAGAGGGAGAGAGAGAGCGAAAGAAGGATGTTGAGTGGTAAGTGTTTGAGCGTGTGTGTATGTGTGTGCGGGCGCGTATGTATTCGATGTACCAGTTTAATTTAACGTGTAAGTACGGTGCTGCCTCTCCGCTTAGCCAAGCTATTTCTAATGTCCCTGGTGAGTTAGCCATTCGTTTCTCTACGCTTGTATCTGTCGCTCCATATGTTAGGTGCTATTTCTTTTTATTAAATGATCCTTCAAAATGTGTGCATACATACATATATACGTACATATGTACAAATAAACATACATGCAATCATATGCTCACATACATGCGTATATACATGCACGTATATATTTGCATGTATGTGTATATATATTACACGGAAACAATTCCTCTGAGACAGACGGTCTTGTACACCCCTTCTATATATATGCACGTATGTATGTATATACAAATATACACACATAAGTATAGGCTTCGTTGTCCTTGTACAAGTCAGTAATTGAATATAATGTCACCAATATAAAGATATATGAACTAATATATATATATATATATATATATATACACATCCACATATACATATACATACGTATACAGATGAATGTATGTATCTCTTTGTACACTTATGTATGTACATACAAACTGCAGACAATCATTTACAAAATTTCAAGCCTCAACAAATTATGTCTAACATGGTAAGCTAACCAACCAATTGTTGTCATGACAATATGTATGACGGTATCCAACTTCAGTTTATAGAATATGAAAAAATACATCTGTTTTCTACTTGAGAAAAATCTCCGACAATTAAGTTAACCATAAAATGTAGCACAAATTGTCAACAACTTAGAGGAACTATTGTAATACTAATATCATATTTCTCATAATAATTTTATTAGATAAACGTTTTCTAAAGGTACCATTGTTACTCTATAAGTATTACTTTTCATGCTTCTACCTAGAAATTTTTTCCTTGTATAATTTTTGTTTATGTTTTTGTATATATACACCGTCTACAATTTTCATTGCTTTTGTGATTTTAAGTGCTGGGAATACATGTATATTAGGGGCATGGAAAAGTAATATCGCAGTTCATGTAATAAGTTCAAGTTGGTACAAAACATAACGTAAATATATTTATTCATTCAAAACATATTTGCCATCGCAAGCAATAGCATTTTCCCACCTCGAAAGTAGTGTTCCAACCTTTCGGACAAAAAAGTCAGTTATCTTTTAGAAAAGAAAATTGTTTGGAGTGTCGTGTAGGCAATGTTTCTGCATATGAATGTTTTTACACTGGTAAAGTGACCTAAATGAGAAATGGATAGCCTATACCGACAATAAGCGTAAGAATCAGTGGCTACTGCTAAATGAACATCTAATTCCAACATCCAAACCAGATCTACACCAACTAGGATTTTGCTTTGCTTTGGTGGAATAGGTATTGTTCACTTCGTGTAATTGGAACGGCGGAAAAACATCGCAGAATTGTATTGTCAACAATGTCAATGTGTCAACCAAGTTTTGCTCAAAAAACAACCAGCTTGAGTCTAGAGAAAAGAAGTTAACTTGAAACTTGAACATTCTAGACAACATCATTTAGCGAAGATAATCTAACAAAAGATAAATTCATTAAGCTAGGAAGATCCGCTCTCACCAGGTGTCCCACTCCACTCTCACCAGACGTAGTAGCATCAGATTTTGACTCATTCAAGTCACTTGAAAACTTCAAATAGCAGAAAGACTTTCAGAAATAGAGACGATGTCGAAACGGCTCTCCAAAGATTATTCTCTTCTCAAGAAACTAATGTTTTTGCTCGAGGCATCAGAAAACTAGTTTCTTGGTGGCAAATTGTTATTGCTAGCGATGGCGATTATATTTTGAAGAAATAAATGTATTTATGATATCGCATGAAATGAGACTATACTTTACATTATATTTAATATTTCTGAGTTGTACATGTTTGGCAAATGATCTGAGGTTAGTCGGCAATGAGTTGAAGCTGATGTAAATTCAACGCGTAACAATTATAACTGCAGTGAAGTTGCGTCGGTGGCGAGGTCCCAGAACAGGGGTATTACGAAATATACTGGTTGTTCGTAGTTGACTATACTATAATGAAAGATAGCAAAAATACAAGATTGTAGCCGATTTTGCGTTTTCTTAAATGGACATAAAATGTCTTCCGTGATATATGATACATACACATAGACATAAAGACACATACGCACGCGGACGCGCTCACCTGTGTGCGGGATCACACACATACACACTTACGCACACACACACGTACAATCACGCACACACACACACACTCACACGCACCCAACACACGCACAAACATACGCACACACAGACACACATAATCACACACGCACATGCGCATGCATGCACTCACGCACACACGCACACAGTTTAAAGTTTGTTTTAAGGTGAAGTTATATATAA
>NC_142930.1:149371266-149383766 GCF_046866305.1 Octopus bimaculoides
TAGTGTGTATAATGATGATAATGAACAAAATATTTCTTGACATACAAAACTTAGTAACAGAGCGACTGGTCACCATTTCTTAAAGTCTGAAATCTATTAGAGCTTACAGTTCTATATGTAGGGGAATTTAAAATTTAGCATCTAGGTCAACAGGGCTTTTTCTTTAGTCTGAATAAAGCGTCAGTATTGTTTTACATATACTAAGTATGGAAAACTTATAGATATCAATATTAGCCTAATTATTATGTTAATAATAAAGATGTAATTAGTTTATACACAAACCCAGAAGTAGTGTCAGTTTTGAATTCAAAAGCTATAGATTAGGTGTGAAGTTTAAGAATTTTATATATATATTGAACTCAAGAAACTATTTTGAATTATTTAAAAAAATTATTTTAAAATTCAAAATTTAAAACTTTGAAATAATTAGACTAATAATGATATCTATAAGTTTTCCATATTTAGTATATGTAAAACAATACTGATACTTTATTCAGACTAAAGAAAAAGCCCTGTTGATCTAGATGCTTAATGTTAAATTCCCCTACATATCATAGTAGTAAAAAAACACCAACCTAAAATGTGCTGCCACTCTGACCAGAGAAATATTTATAACCATATCCATGTATAATGCTTACACCTTCCTTTTCCTTAAAAGTGAAAGTTTGATTGCCCCTTTAAGAGACAAATAAAATCAGAGACAGTTTGAATTCTACCTAAAATTAATTACTAGCCTGCTAGCCTTCGCTATGTCAAAATGGATTTTTATGTATTCTTCTGCCCACTTAGATTTTAAATGCTGGTACAATAGTAATATGTTCATTTTGCTGTAATTTTCTATATTCTTGTGCAGCTGAAGATTGCTCAGCAGTTTGCATTTAATGTAATGATCGCATTACTTAAATAAATGGAATAGCATGAAACGTGCATACTGCAATAACCTTTAAAATCCTTGTTGCTTTTTTTGATTTTATATATATATATATGTATATATATATATATATATATATATATATATATATATATATATATATATATATATATATATATATATATATATATATATATATATTTGTGTGTGTGTGTGTGTGTGTGTGTGTGAATTTCAGATTTTTTGATAAAAAGATTAAGAATTGCGATTCATATGAAGGTAAACTCACAACGCCAATATATATATATATATATATATATATATATATATATATATATATATATATATATATATATATATATAAATCTGATAGTTTCGAGTCATGTGGAAGACATTGGTTTATTGTGCCACAAAACTCTTGTCACAAAACATGAGATCAGAAATTGTATTTGAATAAAAAAAATAAATGGAAATCATAATATAACAAAACTAAAGTAAAACCGAATAGGTTATATACGTAAATTATATTTTTTAAAGCGATAATCCTACTTATTCAATAAAGAACTGTCTAGACATAACCTAGTCGTTGTTGACGTGTCCACTAGTAATCGCTTGTTGATCATTTATACGTTTTATAGTCTTATAGATTTATAGAGCTAAAACTAAACCAAAAATTATAAGAAAACCATATTATCTTTGAATAAAAATGGATTATAGTTTTTGTTTTTCTTCTTAAATATTAACATTTAGAATTATTTTTCTCACTCTTTCTTTCTCGCCTTTTCTTTCCTTTCTTTCATATTGCTCTCTATTTAAAAAAAATCAAGAAAATCAAAACAAAACTAATTTTAAATAAATAAAATGAAAATGTATTTCAGAAATTTTCAGCAGTGATGCAGGATATGTTGGCTAACTGAATTATAATTGCATACACAAACACATAAATACTTATATACATACATACATACATACATACATACATACATGCATACAGGCATACATACATACATACATACATACATACATACATACATACATACATACGCAACTGACCAACCCCGCACCTATATATATATATTCTTTCATTCTTTTATTTGTTTCAGTCTTTTGACTGCGGCCATGCTGGAGCACCGCCGAGCGAATCGACCCCAGGACTTATTCTGTGTAAGCCTAGTACTAATTCTATCGGTCGCTCTTGCCGAACTGCTAATTGACGGTTGTCAGGCGATGTTGGGGGAACGAACACAGACACACAAACATATACATATATACATATATATATATATATATACGACGGACTTGTTTTAGTTTCCATCTACCAAATCCACTCATAAATCTTTGGTCGGCCCGAAACTATAGTGGAAGACACTTGCCCAAGGTACCACGCAGTGGGACCGAACCCGGAACCATGTGGTTGGTATGCAAGCTACTTACCACACAGCCACTCCTGCGCCTATGTATATATATATATATATATATATATATATATATATATATATATATATATATATATATATATATATATATATATATATATATATATAAATATATATATATATATATATATATATATATATATATATATATATATATATATATATATATATACACATACATATATATGTGTGTGTGTACGTGTGTATTTGTAGATATACTCTCTGAAAGGACGAAGCAAACTGACTAGCGTCATCCGAATCCAAAGAAATTGTGGTACATTGACTACGTGTAAAACATTCCAAAGATTTTCTGCTTGAATGTTTTAATACAACTATAATCAGCATCGCCCATGCTCATGCAACATAGATTGATATATATATATATACATGCATATAAACTTGCATATATACATAACTGCATACATACATACGTACATAAAAAAGTACGTGTGTTCTGACTTCTAATTCAATCAAGATTGTTTTCCTAGTTCGTACTCCCGGTTAATTATGTTGGTTATTCAAAGAAAGAGTCAATTATTTACTGACGTCGGTGAAACTGATTATTCTTTTCTTAAAATGTATTCCTTGCACCTACCTTCGAAATCAATATACAGAAACGTATAGGCATACAGATAACAGGCGACATATTGAATATGGATAAAAAAAAAGATACCTTATAACTCTCTTAATAGTTTGATTTCAGTGAGTCATAAGTTGATATTTCAGTGAGAGAATTGTCCTCCTAGAAATAGCAACTAAGTATGTCTTAGATCACATACCGTTGCCATAAAAATTGCAGAACACATTGGATGGACAATGCGTTCCTATATACAACTGGGGGAAAAGATGCAACAGTCACATCTTGTACTACAGGTGTGCCAAATGGAATCAAATTTGGAATTAAGCGAACAACTAGCCAATGAGGTACCTTCTATCGATCACTCCACTGCATAGACATAGCAGTCATATTTCCTTCCTCTTGTAGCTTACAGACTTAAGAGAATGGGAGGCCTTGTTGCTTTTTGATTACGTTATCTAAAATATATTTGATAAAGTAATCCTATATGTACAATATCCGAAAAAAAAAAGAAGGAAGGGTTAGATAATCACGGCTAGAATATCCTTTGTCAAAGTTTCGCCTGATTAGGCTAACCTAGAGCCAACCACCAACCACAATATCAATAACAACAACAAGCACATAATTCTGTCATATAGTCTCTAGTTTGCTTAAGTTAAGATATGTTTCTGCAACATCCTAGGACATTATATTTTGGTAACTGGGCAAGAGATGAGGAAATGGAAGAATCAGAAGAACATTTAATTGAAGAATATCTTGCTTGCTTTCGAGATCGATAAATCAAGTATCATTTAAGAACATGCTAAAACAAATAATGCAATGATACAGCATTTTCCTCTGTACCTTGACAACTGCTTTAATAAGTGATGTCTTTCTCCCGGAGTGAAAAAGCTGCTGAAGACCTTTCCTGGAACTCATTTTATCTTCGCTTCTCTTTTATTTATGCTTTATCAAACCATCACTCTCAAACTTATAACCGAATAAAGTAGCCTACCATTGTAATTTTTCTTTTACAAAAGTCATTGCAAGGTCTATAAAGTGAGTATCAGTTAAATTTTAGGATGAAATAACCAGAGTATACCTCTATACAACATTATATTTTACTATATGCGAATACGGAAAATATATTTCTGATTTTAGAAAACTATGAAACGTTGGAGAAATATAGTGTGAAGAGTTAGATACATCAGCAAGTCGAATCATTTCAGCTATAAACTAGAGATAATAAATTTGAAACTGAAAGCCATTTGAATTATATTTCAAATATGTTCCAAATTAGTGGTCTTCACTAATTAAATAAAGTGTAGTCATTGCGGTCTTCACTTATGCCCCCCAAGGTTCTAAGATTATTCCTATGTAATGTCTATGCAATATTAAGAGTAAAAGTACAAAGAAAGTTGTTCTCGTTCCAAATTAATGGATCCGTTATTTTAAAGTCTTAAAGTAGGTAATTTCGAAAGGAAATATTTTATTTAACAATTAAGCATACTTCTGTGGAATATGTTTTTGTTATATACTTCAAATAAACCAAGTAGCCGTGTAGAGTTTAGAATGTGTTGTGTAGTTTTATTAGTCGTATGTTAATGATGTACTATATTCTAAAATAAAAAAGCATCCGTATGTATGTGTGTGCATGTGTCCGCATGGGTGTGCTTATATATACATATATGTATATATATATGTGTATGTGTGTGTGAGTACTTATATATATATGTATGTGTCTGTATATGCGTGCATGCTTATATATATATATGTGCGCGCATGTACATAGGCACATGCTCATATTCACACACACATACACATATATAAATGCACATGTACACATACACACGTTCGTTTGTGTATGTTTCTGTGTATGTTTATATATATGTGTATGAGTGTGAGTGTGTGTGTGTGTATGTGTATATGTATATATGTATATATGTATGTAATTATTTACTTAGATTTAATGTGCTTCAAGTGCCAATAAAAACACTAAAAAAACAGCGAGGGCAACCAGCAGCCATGGCCAACATATCTTCATATCCTCCTTGCGTTCCGTTTCAGACGACCGACTCATGTTACATACATATAAACAAAGCAGATAAGATTAAGAAATAGACATCAAATAAATAAATAAATAAATAAATAAATAAATAAATAAATAAGGTAGTAAACGAAAAGAAACAAATTATAAAGAAAGTCAGAAGGAAGACCGCAGTTGGAAAGAAAAACGTAGAGAGAAAGAGAGAGAAAACCTGCGTACATATGAGAGGTCAAGGGTGAGCATGCTTTTCTTAGAGATTAGTGTTTGTTGAGACTAGATTGAGCTTCCAGGCGATGACTGGTATTTATGATTCACGGAAAGAATAAATGGCGGTACAAGATACAAAGCGAACAAAGGAGGTGACGTGAGAAGGAGAGACATGGTATGGGTAGATGGGGTTGACAATAGTTTAAGTAGATCAAGAAGTTTTACTAATAGCTAAACAACAATTAATTATATATTCTACGATGGAGTCTAATACAGCAGACTTATGAACAAGGAGGGAGGAGCTTTCGAGCAGAATACTGTTTTGTGGAGGGGCACGCTTCCTGCCGCGTTACTAATGGTATATTTGGTTTCTTAACCGGGGGGTCTATATGGCCTTTTGGGGGTCAATATATAATATTGTTGCTAACATTTTATCGACAATAAAATGGTTGTACTTCTGCAACACGCAAAACGTTATAACAGTTTTTAAAAATATTATTCTTAATAACATTTAATCATAAACGTATGATATGATGTTTTACAACAGCGAATGGCTAGAAAGGTCCATACTAATTTAATAGGAATCAAAATGGTCCATAGGTGAAAGAATAAAATGGTTGAGAAACTCCAGGGTGATTATCAATATCATAACCGATCGACAGATGGACGTTTAACCTATGTAAGACTGCAGCGGAGGTAGCGGCAGTGATTGCGTTAGCGACTGTTGATCTGATTCTTCGCGTGGTGAGTGTCGTACAATCTTCTAAAGATATCAGCCATGTCTCCCTCAAATATCAAATACTCTATTATCTTTAAAAAAAAAAGCAAAGAAAAATACTGTTCTTTTCTGTTTGGCAACCACATTTCAATTCCTTAAATTTTTTTCCCATTGATTTTCTTTCTTGGTGTATTGCTATAGTTTTCTAAAGTAATCATTGTCATGAGATTTATTTTCGCCAGAAGTCAATAAATAGTTAATAGCTTTTAAAGTTTGCAAATTTTGTGTCATTGTAACCAACCGAAAGCCAACAACATATAAGTTTCCGTTTCCATAGTAACAAGCCAACCTGTAACCAAGCTGCTTATTCACACATTGATTTTTGGTTTAGTAAAAGGTGGTTGTGAAATGTGATAAAAATAATAGCCAAATAAGCCTTAAATCACGCACGAATTTCTTGTTTGTTTTTGCATAATCGTATGAATTCCTGAACTAGAATAAAAATTCGTAAAAATTTTCTGAAAATTCCCCCCAAATAAAAAAAAAGACCCAGTTATGGCGCGCGTAAAGCAGAATTCCGCCAATGTTTCATTTGTTAAAAGTTGATAACACGGGCAGTCACGCACAAAATGACAGCTTCCAAATACTGTTTTCTGACTGTGTAAAAATTATCAAAATTTAAATCTCTGTAATTTTTAAAAACATTTTTCTGAAAAAGGTGAACTATCTGCTGAGATTCAGCGTAGAAAATCACAGCAATACACCAAATTTTAATATATTCATAAAATTTTAAAATTTCCACAGGTCCAGTCATAAAAAAAGATGTATGTATGTATGTATGTATGTATGTATGTATGTATGTATGTATGTGTGTATGCATATATGCTTTTAATGGCTCACAAAAAATGAATTTACAGCCCTGAAAAGGAAAGCAAATCAACAAAAATTTCTTTGAAATTATTTTATAACTCACTAATTATTTCAAGTTAACTTTTTAAAGGATCATGAATTAAACCTGCATAAATACAGTTTAGACATGTATGTCGTAAAATGGCTCGTGTCAGTAGACAAATTATATGATGATGGTGATGATGGTGACGATGAAGAGGAGAAGAAGGAGGAAGAGTAGGGAGGGATAAAAAGGAGGAAAAGAATAAGGATAAATTGGAGGTTAAGGATAGGGTGGAGGATGAGGAGGAAAAGGAGGAGCATAAGGCAGAGGAGTATAAGGAGTAGGAGTAGTGGGAGGAGAACGATAAGGATGATGATGATTAATAGGAGTAGGAGGAAAATGAGGATAAAGTGGATAAGGAGGAAGAGGAGAGAACAATGAGATATGATGATGACGAAGAAGAGGAGGAGGAGGAGAATCATAAGGATGGTGATGATGGTGATGATGATAAAGGAAGAGGAAGAGGAGAAGAGAAGAAGGACGTGAAATATATGGAGAAGGAGAAAGGTAAGATGGAGGAAGATAAGGAGGATAAGGAGAGGGAAGATGATGATGACGATGATGATGATGATGGTGATGAAAATGATGATGATGACGATGGCAAAAGCAACGACAAGAACTAGCAACTATGACGAGGACAACGGCGGCAGCGTTTGCGATGATGACGGCGTTGGGGATGTTGGCGACGACGACGATGATGACAACAACGATGACGACGACAACGATGACAACGACGACGACGACTACATCAACGATGACAACCAAATTACGGTGATGATGATGATGCCAGGGAAGATGACGTCAACTTTAATTTCAGTAGTAACTAAATCAGTGGATTCGGAAGGAACGCTTGATAATGGAATATACTAGAATCGAGAATATAAGAGAATCGAGAATATAAGAGAATCGAGAATATAAGAGAATCGAGAATATAAGAGAATCGAGAATATAAGAGAATCGAGAATATAAGAGAATCGAGAAATCAAAATGTAACAAGAAAGAAAACTGCAAAAAAACCCCCAAAAGAACAAACATACTAAAACTAATAATAAAAGCAATTAGACGTACACACCAACGCACCACAAGCATCTACATAAATGCATATATTGGAACATATAGTCATACATGCACCACCCGTTCACACATATACACGCGCTGATGCTTACATACGCACACTCAACGCACTCACAACAACGGAAATGTCAAATGTGACACTTGATTTGCAAAAATAAAAATGGAATAAATGAATAAATAAATAAATAAATAAATAACAGAAACATGTGAAAACAAACAATGAAAGATAAAAAAAAAAAGAAAAGGCAAATATCAAACCAATTCAGGTTGAATATGAAACCCTATCTTTTGATGAAAGCATTTTAATGTTACAAGTAATTCTAAACCCGTTATAACATTCATTATATTAAGGCTTCTATTCGGACAACATCCCAAAGGAACTTCAGCTGTGATCTGGTTTTTATTTAGCGAAGACTTTGAGTGATACATATCAAGGGGCGAGGAGCAAGTTTATAATATTTCGTTGTCCAGCTCAGTTAGAAGGTTATTTAAGATTGCTGTGACTGTACACTGTCCAGGTTTATCAGTTGTTTGTGTATAATAATAATTATATTTGTATGTATAATTATATCGATGTTTTGCTGCGGAATGAATGTTTTTATATATATATATATATATATATGTATAAACAAAATGATGTTGTGATGACGAATGTGTATGGGCTGGTAGGTTTGTGAAAGAAGAATCCTCACTGACAGTTAATAAGGATTGGGTTTCATGCTATGTTTAACTGGGAATACATTTGAGTCAATGCAAATGTGTGTGTGCTTGCGTGTGCGTAGGCATGTATGTATAAATGTATGTGTGAATAGATGTATATATATAATATATATTTATATATATATATATATATATATATATATATATATATATATATATATATATATATATATATATATATATATATCGTTATATGTATGTATTTATCTTTCAACCCATATACACGCATACACAGACATGACGGAAGTAAATAGACACCCCATAAATCATTGTTTTATGTTTATTCTAACTTGTAAAGGTTTATATATATTATTAATTGACATTTATATGATTCAGGTTCTATATGTGACTGTTTAATCATGCCATGTACAAAAAAAGCTTTAGAATAGTCTGAATTTCAAAGAGGCTGTATTGTGGGTTATTCTGAAGGCGGACATAGCGTAAAATGGCAGAAAACCTTGGGATCCCGCTTTCTACAGATAATAGAATGATTGTGCAATTCACCAGAAAAGAGGAGTCCACGTCGCCTCGACCAGATCAACCAGTGCCCTCTGACCCTTCCTTTTGCTAAAAGAAGTGTGGAAGATAATCCTCATTGCAAGGATTCTAACAGCAGAACAAGTTGATGTCAATTCCGGAACAGCTGTGAGGTATCTCTAAAAACTTGGTTACTATGGCAGAGCAGCAAAAAGGAAGCCCCTTCTTCGACCAGTCCACATCAAGCGGAGAAAAGATTGGGCCAGTGAGATGGTGGAGCGACCACTAGTATTTTGGGACACTATCATATTCTCTGATGAGCCCAGATTTGCTGTATTTTCTGACTGTGGTCGAGTGTGGGTCTGGAGACTGTGATCAAGAATTTGAGGTGAAAATATTGTAGCCAGCAATGAAAGACGGTAGCTATTCTGTGTTGGTCTGGAGGGGGGGGGGGTAATTTGGAGCAATGGTTGATCAGAGCTGGTGGAGTGTGAAGAAGACATAAACTCAGATAAATATGTGTCCATATTGCAGAAAAAACTCCTAATCTTCTCCAGTGGTGAAATGATTAAAGAAGACTCTTTATTTATGGAAGATGAGACTCCTAGTCACACGGCTAAAATGATCTAATATGTGTTGGATGAAAATGGCATTAAAAAGCTTCCATGATCAAGCCAGTCACTAGATATAAACCCTATTGAATACCTCTGGGACATAATAGACAGGACACTTTATAAATAGGAGAAAGCATCTTCAAAGCCAGACCTTTTGAGATTACTGCATGAAACTTGACAAGAAATTGCGCAAGAGAATATTCGTCATCTGATCAGTAACATGCCTAATAGAGTCGATGCATTGAAAAATGCAAAGGGCATGTCTACTAATTATCAAATATTCACATTATAACAATTAATAATTTGAATGTATAATTTCAGATTTAAATGAATTGTAATGATTATAAGAGTATCTATTTACTTCTGTGTGTGTGTGTGTGTGTGTGTGTGTGTGTGTGTGTGTGTGTATTTTTCCATTATTCACATGGCTTCCAGTCCACCATATCAACAAACTTTTTCTCGACTACAACTTTAATCTTTATGCTTTTCAAAGCCGTTGATAGTTCCCCAATACATCAAGCTGTTTCTGAAAAAAAGTAAGCATAAGACATCATCAAATTTATCTCGAGCACGCTGTTTATATACATACATACATACATGCGTGTGTGTGTGTAAATATGCATGCATGTATGTATGTATGAATAGACAGTGTGCCTGCGATAAATTTGAGATGCCTTATGTTTACTTTTTTCAGAAACAGCTTGATGTATTGGTGAACTATCAACGGCTTTGAAAAGTATAAAGATTAAAGTTGTCGTTGAGAAAACGTTTGTTGATATGGAGGACTGGAAGCCATGTGAATATTGGAAAAATGTTTCTGGTATCATGATGATTCACACCGAGTATCCAAATACCAGCATCACGATTAGTGCCCAATGTTATGCAAACATTGTAAAAGCATTTAGACGTGACATGTGCAGCTGCTATGGAGACTTATGTCGTGGTCAGTAGGAAGGGACACGCAGGCGTTCTGACAGCATCCGCCTGCCTGAACCCATCCAGCAGTTGCAGGACAAGTTGATAGATTGTGTGAGCAAAGGAACCCGGCTTTCATGAGTAAGATGAGTGTTGGAGTCACCGCCATGAAGCTGGCTCTGAATGAAAACCTTTACTATCACTCGTACAAAACATCTTGATGAAACAAAGAAGCTCCTGAACAGTCTGAGACATCCTGCTGAGCCGGGGGTGATCCACTTCGTCTCAAATGGAAAGAACAACTGCCACGACCAGTTCTGCAACACCTGCAACAACAGGTGGCTTGCCTGCAATCCATGTGATGTCCCATGTATTAAGAAAACCAAGTTTCTCCAAACTGTGATGCTCTGTGTGTGCGTCTCCACTGAGGGTGATAACATGTAGCGCCAACACATTTAAACAGGGCCTTAGGCTCAATTCAGTTGTTTATGTGAAGCGGCTGGAGACTGTGTTCAATCCCTAGCCAGAGAGTGTTGCTGCTGAAAGGTCATATGTGTGGTAGCAGGATTCGACTCCTTGCCTTATCTCCGGAAAAAGTCAGAAGTGGTTGTTAGAGAATCACTATTTTACCAGCCCCAATTTCTGGCCTTCTAATTCGCTCATTAGTAATCCCATGGAATACTATGTGGTGGCTGCGGTTGATAAAATACCAACGGTTCTGCCTGCAACTCCAAGGCTAAAGGTAAGGAATTTTTTTATAACATTTATTCAAATAATAAAACGAAATGGAGACAAGCATGGATAAATACATAGATATGAATTTGCAAATGATTTTATATGCATTATATATGTATTCATCGTCAGGGGTTCACACGCATATATACACAAACATACATGCACACAAACATACATACATACATACATGCACACATACATACATACAAACATACATACATTCATACATACATAACGAGCGTGTCTGTGAATTAGGATTATAAATAAATTACATGACTTTATACATTTCGACGCGTTGCACAAATACATAGCATTGTCAGCGGCAGGAATCTCACACACAACGGATCTAATGTGAGAGAAGGCATCTCAGAGAAAAATATAGAATAAACTATACGTATAAACAAAGAGACAAAAAAAAAACGATGTTTTATTTGTGTGTTTTCAGCTATACTTGCACGGTTAAATATGAGAGGGAGAGAGAGAGTGTGTGTGTATGTGTGAGAGAGAGTGAGGAAGAGAGTTTTTATTAATGTAAAAATTGTGATATTCGCGTAATGGATACGAGAGAAAGGGAAAGAAGAAAAGAGAGGCAGAGAGAGAGAGAGAGAAAGTGTGTGTACGGAGGATAAGGAATGGAAGGGATGAGGAAGGCATGAGGAAGGCATGAGGTTACGTAGAGAGTAGGATTATTGTGAAAGCAGTGATTCAGTATATGAGATTATTTAATTACTATGGGCAACTGACGAAAAATAAACAAAAGTTTTTTTAAAGATTACAATACATGTGTGAGTAAGTATGCGTGTGTATCTTAAACATAATACAATTTGTGTGTCTTCTTCAAGGACATTTTGCTTCGAGATATTCAATGAAACCTTTTCACCCTGGCTGTCTGTCATCCTAACTCTGACGTATAGGATGTGGCGTATGGATCTGGTTTCACTAAACTTTCAGTAAAGTTTCGATTAGAAGCGGAAAACAAAAATCAGTGAGGCTGAGATGTGTACGTGTGTGTGCATGTGCGTGTGCGCGCGTGGTTGGGTGCGTGTGTGTGTGTGTATGGTTGGGGTGTGGGTGGTCGGTGGTTTACATCGTTATCTGCGAAATCTCAATAAACTTCCGGAAATATTCTCTTGTTTCTCTCTTTCATTCATTTCTAATTCCATTCTCGCTCATCGTCA
>NC_142930.1:149388766-149396266 GCF_046866305.1 Octopus bimaculoides
TGGCAACTATTCTCTTTTTGATGCATCATTTGAGATAACATATTGTTTTCTATCATGATATCTGGCAGTAGCTGTCAAGAACTTAATGGAGATAGTAACTTACATACCGACATGTAAAATATTGTAGAAATATTAAACTTGCCTTAACATTCTCGCTTTAGCATTAGGTTTATGCACACATGCGCCCCGTGCATACATAAATAGTTACATAGACGTGTCGGTATATATACGCACACTTACAGTAAACAACCCGTATGCGAAAACTTTAATTGGTCTTCAGTATTGTAAGTCATGTACCTAATCTTTCCTAGCGCCATATACGTTGAAATACGTAGATTCTAACGAATCTTGCAAGTCAACATTACATACACATTTGCCTATTTACATACATATTATGCCTGCAGGCGAATACACATCTCTCTCTCTTTCCTTATCTATCTATCTATCTATCTATCTATCTATCTATCTATCTATCTATCTATCTATCTATCTATCTATCTATCTATCTATCTGTCTGTCTATCTATCTATCTATCTATCTATCTATCTATCTATCTATCTATCTATCTATCTATCTGTCAATCTGTGTGTACGTATTTGTGTGTATGCGTGTGTTTGTGTGTAAGCGTGCATGTGAGTATACGTAAATGCGCCTGTGGTAGTATGAGTGCACATCTGGTGTGTTTATATATCTGTTTATGTGTGTGTTAGAGTATGTATACGTGTGTGCACGTATACACACACTCACATATATGTGAGTATGTGTGTCTTGCTATACGAAATATCGTATAAAATAAGTTCTTGATTCACTGAAAGTGTCTCCGCTTCATGAGAAAATAAAGTAACTGCTCGGTGAAAATTGGGAACAACTCTTAAAAAGGAGTGCTGATAACGAATGTCTGGTATGAAGTATTCTTCAAAGAAGATATGCCACCGGACAAAATGCTTAGCGTCATTTCGTCCATTTTTATGTTCTGATTTCAAATTCCGCCAACGTTGTGTTTGCTTTTCACAGTCAATAGAATACGTCGAGAAGCGGTGCCAAAGTAATTGGCTTACCTCACTCTCGAAATTTCTAGCCTTGTACTAAAACTTCAAAGTATTATTGGTTCCAAATTCTGGAACAAGGCCAGCAATTTCGTTTGAGAGTATAAGTCGGTTACATCGCCTCCAGTGTTCATCCCGTACTTATTTTAATCGATCAGGAAATGATGAAAAACAAAGTGGACCACAGTGTTATTTGAAATCAGAACATAAAAACAGAAGTAATGCCGCTAAGCATTTTGTCATGCGTACTAACGATTCTACCAGCTCGCCGCCTTGACTTGGTATTGTGATGTACTGTTATTTGTATTTATTGATCAAGTTCAAGTCACTGGACTTTTTAGTTGTTTAGCTTAGTTCACTTGTTTTCATTTATGTAAACTATCTATGATACAAATGTGTTCTATTCATTTTTTTAAATATATATTTTTATAGGCGTAGAATGGCTTACGAACCACATGGTTCCGTGTTCAGTCCCACTGCGTGGTACCTTCGGCAAGTGTTTACTACAGCCTCGGGCCGACCAAAGCCTTGTGAGTGGATTTGGTAAATGAAAACTGAAAGAGGCTCGTCGTATATATGTATATATATATATACTTTATTTAAAGCAGCAGAAATATAACAAAAAAACCGTTACTCTGAGTTTCACGCTCCCGTTCATCGGACAGTTTTTGTGCTTACTCCGGTATATATATATATATATATATATATATATATATATATATATATATATATATATATATATATATATATATATATATATATATACATTTATATATATGTGTGTGTGTGTGCGTGCGTGCGTATATGTGTGTGTGTCTTGACAACCGATGCTGGTGTGTTCACGTCCTCGTAACTTAGCGGTTCGGCAAAATTACTTGGCTTACAAAGAATAAGTCCTAGGATCGATTTGCTCGACTAAAGGCGGTGCTCCAGCATAGCCACAGTCAAATGACTGAAACAAGTAAAAGAGTAAAATAGAGTATTGAATTGACAATCCAATAATTTATTCATATTATAATATAACATAATATATTATGAATATAATATAATATAACATTAAAAATTCATTAAAAATGGAAAAGAGCCAACAATTTGTTTCGACTTATATACATTATTTCATTTATAAACATTTCAACCCACTTATATAAGTCTCTTCAGAGCTTTGGTTTAAAGACAGACGAAGTAAAATTGAGTGGTATTTTATATATCTTTGTCCGTCTTCGTTTAATGTAAAATTATATACATGCATAAACAATTTTATTTAATTATTATTTTTTCGTATATAATAATAATAATAATAATAATAATAATATTAATAATAATAATAATAATAATAATAATAATGATGATGATGATTATAATAATAATAGTAATAATAATAATAATAATAATGCAGCTGAATTAGTTTCAGATTATTTTGCTCTTGATTACCACTGTATATTTAACTAAAAGTAATCAGTGAGCAGCATACGTGTCATGGAGCCATATATCTGCATAATCCCATGATTTACAGAAGTTTTATCAGCTCATCTTTTTTATTTTATGAACATGAGACGGCTGCCAACTTACAAAACGAAGAAAACATGTGACTCATATGTAGTACGGTAAAAAGTCTAGTTAGCAAGGAACCGCATTAAGGCTTCCGCGTTCTGTATTTTAATGATGCGTAAAACATTCGCCATTTGATAGAGTGCATTGGGGTTTTAGGGGTACTTATTGATGCTGCTACAGTTGCAGTCATGTGTGTATTATTAAGAATTTCGTGTTGCAGCTACATAGTTTTGGGTTCAGTCCCAGTGAGCACCAACAAGCGAGTGTTTGCTGCTAGAGCCCCTGACCGACCAATGCCTTGTGTGTGAATTTGGTAGACAGCTGCCGCATGTGTACATGTGTACGTGAGTGTGTACGTCTGTGTGTTTATGTGTGCACGTTTGTGTGTTCATGCGTGTGTACATATATACATACACACTCACACACACACACGCACACACACACACACACACACACACACACACAAACAAATACACATGTATAAATCTGTGTATATAAATATATATGCATATGTGTTTGCGTGTACGTATATGTGTATGTATGTATCTTTCTATCTATCTATTCATCTATTTATCTATCTATCTATCTATCTATCTATCTATCTCTAGATTGTATTTGTCCCCTCTGTGTGCAGCCCTGTGTGGCTAATAAAAGAAAGTTATCTATCTATATTTTTTATACACTCATATATATTTAAAAATATTTATGTCTACTGACATTTTTACACATGCTAGCCACTAGTATAAATTACTATTTTTAATAATTTTTATCCCGTTTATTTATTTAGCAGCGACGATCAAGGCATTCGGGCTGCTCGGGTATAGTAGCAAGCTGACTCAATTTCTGCCGACACTGACTTCAAGCATGTAATTTCAACCAATAACTCGGACTCGTTTTAGTGATCCTGGTGGCCATTCATTTATTTCTGTTCAGTGTCTCGCGCTGGTCTTCTGGTGCCCAGTGTCAAAAAAAATATCATTCATAGCAGACGTTCTCTCGACATCGTTCACACACGCCTGACTCGGGCTCGGAAGTTACAACTCGTGCTGTTATCTATAATCGTAAAAATAAAAAGTAATTGAAATTCAATGCTTTCGACAAACGATAAATTTCTAGTGATTAGGGTTTAAATTTAAAGTTTCCGTTCTGCAATATTCTTAAAGGAACGAAAGATTATCCAGAAACTCAGGCGAAATTAACGTGCAAGTGGCCGAGCACTCCAAAGACACGTGTACCCTTAATATAGCACTCAAGGAGATTTAGTGTGCCATAGAGTGTGATAAGGCTGGCCCTTTGAAATACAGGTACAACAAAAACAGGAAGAAAGAGTAAGAGAAAGTTGTGGTGAAAAAGTACAGCAGGGTTCACCACCACCCACAGGTCGGAGCCTCGTGGAACTATAGGTGTTTTCGTTCAATAAACACTCATAACGTCCGCTCTGGGAATCGAAACCGCGATCCTACGACCGCGAGGCCACTGCTCTAACCACTGTGTCATTGCGCCTCCCCACACATACATATGTGTACTATGTAGGTATATATTTATATATCTAAGATGTATGCAGACGCATATTCACATGCAAGCACACACATGATTATAGGTATAGGTGTACACGCATGATATTTATAAATCTCTTTTCACCCAATCTATGTGTCTTCCATTTTCTTTCGGTGTGATTATATATATATATATATATATATATATTTTCAGTGCATAATGATAATATTTTATAAGCTTATAAGCGATCACCGTGCAATGACTAAAGAAAAATAGTCTAATAACGGGACATATAAGCCCTCGACAGAAAAAAATTAGTTTTTCTGTACGTATGGGATTCGAAATCATAACCGCCGGCTTACGCGATCTGATGTAATACCAATTACACTAGCGAACCTACCTGCTTTCTCTGTCAGATTTAAGAACTATGATTAGTTGGTAGTTGTTTTTCTAAACAAACTATCCTGTGCTTTTTTTACTGTGAATGGTTTTGTTAAGCAGTGCCGATTTTTACAGTTCTGTGAATAACAATAATAGTATTTTATAAGCTTAACGCTGATGACGATCACCGCGCAATGACTGAAGAAAATAGTCTACGAATAGAACATGTTACACTAGCGAACCATTGTTAGACTATTTTTTTTAGTCATTGCGTGGTGGTCGCTATCTGCTCTAAGATTATATAATACTATTATTATTATTTCTAGAACTGTAAAAATCGGCACTGCTTAACAAAACCATTCGCAGTAAAAAAACCGCACGATAGTTTAATACATTTCTATCTTTAAGAGATGAGGAATTAAGTGCATTATTTACATTTGGCGGATATTTGTCCTCATCTTCTTTGTTGTCAACACAATGTTTCGGCTGATATACCCTCCAGCCTTCATCAGCTGCATGGGATGGAGTACACACAATCTTTGGTCATATTCTCTTCTATTGGACAAATATCCGTCAAATGTAAATAATGTAAATCATGTACACGCGATTGTTTGCTTACAAAATCTACTTCGAACTAATTATATTCCGGAAATCTGACAAAAAAAACTGGTTGGCTTGCTAGTGCAATTGGTAGCACACTCGGTCGCGTTCGTAAAATGATGGCTGTGGGTTCAAGTCCCACGCATACGGAAAAATTATTTTTTCTGTCGCGGTCGTAAATGTCCTTTTGTCATTGCGCGGTGATCGCTATAAGCTTTAAGCTTATAAAATACTATTATTTACAAAATGTTTAACAAAACCTTTCACAGTAAAAAAAAAATAATTATATATATATATACATATACGTGTGTATATATATATATATATATATATATATATATATTCGTGTAAATTCGTATTTCACACTCTAGGGTTTAATCGAATGTCACAAATCTATTAGTGTAGCAATTTTCTCCGGTGACAAAATCTTCACCTGGACATGTGTCAATACATATTGGGCTGTAAGTCACGTCATTAGACCTTACAACACGTCCTCTTCTACGTTGTTCTGCTTTGTTGCACACAGCCAGTAAGCGTAACATTCATAATAACCTTTTCTGTTATATGCACAAAACCTGAAATTTGGGCGAAGGGACAAGTCGATTACTCGACCGCATTGTCGAAACTGGTACGTATTTCATTGACTCGGAAATAGTGTAAAACAAAGTCAATATGAAAGCAGAACGTAGCCACGGGCGGAATGCCATTTTGCATTTAGCCCGGCGTGCTAACAGATTTGTCAGCTCACCGCCTTTGATAACGAAAACCGTAAACAGACTATTACTGACGTGCGTACCGCTTGTTGAAGCTGGAATTAACTAAATATTATTCTATATTGTTGTTGGCACTCCGTCGCTTACGACGTCGAGGTTTCCAGTTGATCCGATCAACGGAACAGCCTGCTCGTGAAATTAACGTGCAAGTGGCTGAGCACTCCATAGACACGTATACCCTTAACGTAGTTCTCGGGGATATTCAGCGTGACACAGTGTGACATGGCTGACCCTTTGAACTACAGGCACAACAGAAACAGGAAATAAGAGTGAGAGAAAGTTGTGGTGAAAGAGTACAGCAGGGTTCGCTATCATCCCCTGCCGGAGCCTAGTGGAGCTTTAGGTGTTTTCGCTCAATAAACACTCACAACGCCCTGTCTGGGAATCGAAACCGCGATCCGATGACTGCGAGTCCGCTGTCCTAACCACAGGGCCATTGTGCCACCCTATTGTTCTATAACGCACGAGGTATAGAACATTTTGAAACAATTTTGAAGAATGTATTCTTTGTTTCAGATTGCTATGTTTTTGTATTTGAATAAATACTGCCACATATTTGTGGATAGGGACGTCAGGAATTTAAAGACGATTAAATCGAACATGTGTATGAAAACATTACGAAAGTATTAGAAAAATATTGTTTTGCCTTTCGTTTTTATTCTGTTAAAATTTGCAAAATACTGCATATTCCATTTGTACAAATCCATATAGGTAACTGTGCAAATGGAAAATACAAAACATTTCCTTTTTAAGAAATAAAAGACGTAAATATTCAAATAAGAAAGACAAAAGAAGAATATTTTAAAGAATTCTAAATTCAAAACTATATCGAAAATAGTTGACACCATTACTAAGAACAATTTCCTGCGTAGTCCAGAACATGTGCGACTGAAAAAGTGAACAACGAAAGCGCTTACACATATCATATATGCTATACTAAAACTTCTTCCCAAAGGTCTTGTGACATTCTGTTTATACAAAATTATTTTTTTTTAATTGCTAACAACTCTCAAAAATATCTTTAAATATTGACTGTATAAGAACTTTTTGAAAAATGTAAACAGGCACACATATACGTACACACAGACAGACATACACACACACATATTTATGTATATATATATGCACATAAACATAATTAAGGGATCAGCAAACAGTTGCTTCACCACATACCGAACTTCAGAAATAGCAGCTAAAATGCTGAGACTCCAACAGATAGCATTACTTGTAACTTACAAAGGCAAAACAAGAAGAAAAACAATGAAAACTAACCAGTCGAAGTTAATCATAGACGCGTTTTTGGATTAGGAGCGATAGCACTCCATTTCCTTCATCGGTATGATATTCTAGTTGTAAATTCGACGGTGCTAGCAAACTGTGCATGCATGAACGAGTGAACATCATGCATCGGCACAACCTGGAAACACACCCGAACCTACATAGGCCAGCCAGTCCACTATTCCTCCTCAAGAAATTACCATGTGCGTCACAAGCAATACCGCAGAAAATGTGCGGTTTACTATCAGGGAGTGAATAAATATTACAATTAAAAGGGTAAAGGTTTATCAATTTATTAATTTATTAATAAATTAACAATTAATAATTTTTACCATTGGTGATTACATACCGAAGGGCTTGGTAAAAATTATTTA